>NW_007253093.1:45262-55101 GCF_000164805.1 Carlito syrichta
AATCAAAGATGACATAAACAAGTGGAAAAATATCCCATGCTCATGGATTGGAAGAATCAACATTGTGAAGACGTCCATCTTACCTAAGGCAATCTACAAATTCAATGCAATACCCATTAAATTACCAACAACATTCTTCTCAGACCTAGAAAAAACAACACAGGAATTCATATGGAAACACAAACATCCAAGAATAGCCAGAACAATCCTCAGCAAAAAAAACAAAGCAGGTGGTATCACAATACCAGACTTCAAATTTTACTATAAAGCTACAATCATCAAAACAGCTTGGTATTGGTACAGGAACAGGCATATAGATCAATGGAATAGAATTGAGATTCCAGAAGCAAAACCTCAGTTTCTCAACCAACTCATCTTCGACAAAGCCCCCACCACCTACCACTGGGAAGAGGAGAACTTATTCAGTAAATGGTGCTGGGAAAACTGGCTGACCACATGCAGAAGATTGAAACAGGATCCCTATCTATCCCCATGCACAAAGGTTAACTCCAAATGGATCAGAGACCTAAATGTAAAACCTCAAACCATAAGAACCTTAGAAAAGGAAGGAAATACCCTCATGAAAATCGGAACTGGCATCCAATTCCTTAACAAAACCTGAAACTCACAGGTCATAAGACAGAAGATAGACAAGTGGGACCTTATTAAACTGACAAGTTACTGCAAAGTCAAAGAAACCATCAAGAGAGCAGGGAGACAGCCTACAGACTGGGAAAAAGTATTTGCCAACTCTAGGTCTGACAAAGGCATAACATCCTGGATCTACAAGGAACTGAAACGTACTGAAAAGGAGAAAACAAACAACCCCATTATAAAATGGGCAAAAGATATGAACAGACACTTCACAAAAGAAGACATCCGAGCAGCCCACAAACACATGAAGAAATGCTCAACCTCACTAATCATCAGGGAGATGCAAATCAAAACCACACTGAGATACCACCTAACTCCAGTTAGAATGGCAATTATCAACAACTCAAAAAATAACAGCTGCTGGAGAGGGTGTGGTGAAAAGGGAACACTTCTACACTGTTGGTGGGAGTGTAAACTAGTACAACATCTGTGGAAAGCAGTGTGGCGATTCCTAAAAGCTCTAAAAATTGACCTTCCATATGACCCCGCAATCCCTCTACTGGGAATATACCCTGAAGAACTCAAATCACTCTATAAAAAAGATACCTGCACACGTATGTTTATCACAGTGTTGTTCACAATAGCAAGAACCTGGAAACAACCATGCTGCCCATCAAAAGAGGACTGGATTAAAAAATGTGGTACATATACACGATGGAATACTATGCCATAAAAAAGAACAAAATCATGAATTTCGCAGCAACCTGGATGGAACTAGAGTCTATAATACTAAATGACCTCTCACAGAAACAAAGATCCGAGTATCACATGTTCTCACTTATATAATGGACCTTGAACATCCAATGTAATACTATAAGAAAATGACTGATGGTACTGGGAAACTATGGGGGGGTGGGGGATGGGATAACAAGAGCAAATATCTGTCTGGGGATGGGAAAACACCTCTTATCTACAGGGTGCCTGAATGAAACGTAATTGTACACCAAACCCTTTACTGTACTCCACAAAACCATAATAAAAATATTGATTAATAAAAAAAAAAGGAATTTGCAGCAGTGTGAAACTGGCAGGGGAGGGAGCAATGTGGATGGCACACTTCATCAATAAGGGCACCTGATCTCAAACCAGGTGACGTGGGAACCAAAGTGAGGCTCAAACTTCACCAGTCCAATGATCATCTGTATACCTAACCCTGAATTGCACCCTGCATCTTTAAAATAAAAATAAAAAATTATACTTGAGTTTACAGGTTGGAAAATAATATTGCATTTTCTTGTTGAGACCAGTTTGAATTTGATATCATCCTCTAATTTATTTATTTTTTATTTTAAAGATGATGGATAAAATTCAGGGTTAGGTATACAAATGATCATTTTACTGGTAAAGTTTGGACCTCACTTTGCTTTAGGGAGTGCAAATGGTTTTTAGTTAAATGGATGCATTGTGGCAAAGAAGTGTGTGCTTTAAGAGTTCCTACCACCTTGATCAGTGCACACTGTACTCAATAGGAAATTTTTCATTCCACTTCCTGCTTCTGTGTCTCCAGGGTCTATTACACCTCTATATGCCTTTGCTGACACTTAGTTTAGCCCCACATATAAGTGAGAACATGAGGTTATTTGGATCTCCACTCCTTTGTTACTTCACTTGGGATAATGGTCTCCAGTT
Source organism: Carlito syrichta (assembly GCF_000164805.1). NCBI lineage: Eukaryota > Metazoa > Chordata > Mammalia > Primates > Tarsiidae > Carlito > Carlito syrichta. Next base: position 47,546 of record NW_007253093.1, read on the forward strand.
CCATTCAAGTTGCTGCAAAGGACATTATTTCAGCCTTTTTATGGCTCAATAGTATTCCATTATATATTATCATATTCATTATCCACTGATCAGTTAATGAACATTTAAGTTGATTCCATATCTTTACAAATTGTGAATTGTGCCATGAAAAACATATGATGTAAGTGTCTTTCTTTGTATGACGACCTCTGTTCCTTTCAGTTGATACCAAGTGGTGGGACAACTGGATCAAATGGTAAATCTACTTTTAGTTCTTTGAGAAGTCTTTATAGTGATTTCCACAGAGTCTGTACTAATTTACAGTCCCACCAGCAGTGTATAAGTATTCTCTCAAGTAGGTTTTCCAAACTTGTTGCTTATTCTTCTTCCTTGGGAGTACCTATGCTTCTTACGTTAGGACATTTTACATAATCCCACATTTCTTTGAGACTTTGCTTCATTCCTGATTCTTTTTTTCTTTAATGTTTTTGATTGCATGAATTGGAAAGTTTTGTCTTTGTGTCCTGAGATACTTTCTTTTACTTGCTTTAGTCTACTGTTAAAATTTCCACTGCATTTTGTAGGAAGGGAGTGGGATTCCACCCTTGTGTTAGCCTGAGTCCAACAGGTCCACCTCCTGTTGGTTTGCAATTACCCCAAAATGCAATAAAGAGGGTGTCAACAGGTACATCACACTGAACCCTCTCAAGAGAAGCAAATGTCTGCAGTTGTGGGCATGGTAGTGGAGAAGTTCTGCACGACCTTTTCATGGATACAAAGGCTGTTCAATTGCTGAGCAGAACCACCACCTTCCCCCACTGAGTCTAGCACTGTGTCTGCTTCTCTGCTAAAGGAAACTTCCCTTAGGCTGAGAGATCTCTGACACAGAGAAGCCTGCACTCTGACATTATTTATTTATTTGTCCCATGAGGTGCTCCCCTGAGGTGGTGCACTTCCCCTTCCCCTAGGATTGGTAAACTCCGAGGGCTTGATGTTTGTGAGTCCTGCTGTTCTTCTGGGTTTAACTGCCTTTTGCAGTTGCCACAATTCAGGCTAGTACTGATGAGTGCCTGAAAGAAATATGGCAGTGTGAAGATTCAGGGGTTGAATTCTGTGGAGAAGTTGCAACTGATGTCTCTGGAGGACACTCTGGAGAGACATTCCACTTCCTCAGACTATGGACAAGTCTATAAAATCTGCAGTGATATGAATTTGCTATTATTTCCTGAGGGGTGTGTGATGTTAGGTAGAACTTAACTGGGCTGATTCGTACTCTAGTTTCTCAGTAGCAGGTACAAGTACCAGCTCTACTGGAGTTGATGGGAAAATGTTGTAGAATCTGTAGGGTTTCTTTGGTTGTATGTAGCCTTTGTGTGGTGGCTTTTTCAATTACCAGTTGTGGCAGTGATGTGCTGGATACATACAAAGGTTCGAGGAGTCCTGAGTGGCTAGGGTGTCCAAGAGAGTGTTGTTAGCTGAGGTCTGGGAACAGACCTTCCCAAGAGCTGTGCGTTGTATCAGATGTTGTAATAGACTGTGCCAGTTGGCCTCTGGCCAGGAGGTGGTGCTTGTGGGAAAGAATCAGCTGTGATGGTGGCTATGGGCTTTTTGCTTGGCCTGTGTTGCCTGAAGAAGTACGCAGATGACCTAGGTGATGGACAGGGCTGTGAGGACTACCAAAGTTCCCTGTCTCTATTGAGCTTTTGAGGAGGGTTGGGGGAAAGTGCTCTACCTCCTCACCTATGTGCACAATTGACTATTCCAATGGGAACTGGGAAGGATTCTTCCGACTACTGGGGTAACACTGGTCTGACATTATGCCTTTGCTGCAGAAAAGTTTACATGAGGAGTAAAGGATTGCTGGAGCAAGGAGCCCCACCCTGATTCTCCGTCTTTGCCCCGGGAAGTCTGCTTTCACAACATAAAAGTGCAGTCAGCCCCAGGTCTTCTCACAGCAGCTTGCTCTAGACAGAACTGTCTGTCATAGAAGAGTTTGCTTTTGGGGAAAATTAAAGTGTCAGGATTTCCCATTCCCTCCCAAGCCTGGGTAGAATGCAGCCACTAGCAAGGGTTAAGTCCCCAGAAAATGGTGTGGCTGGAGTCACTCAAGACTCATATGCCTGCACAACTCCATGTGAGTTTTTAAAGTGCACATTGCAGTTTCCTGTGAGGGATTGAAGACCTGAGAAGTTCAGATAGCCTTCTAAGTTCATGGCGGGAGCACAGAATACCGGTATTCCCCTTACTCACCTGCTCTGCTGCATCTGGAGGCTGGTTGTGGTTTGTGCTGGTGATCCAGACAAGTCTGCCTGGTTCCAACTCAAGATTATCTATCTCTCTCTTTTTCTGTGCACACTGTAGGTCCTGTCACTTCTCTAGCATGTTGTAGGGTAGGCCGGTGGTCTCATTCCACTTAGTGTTGAGGCACTCTATTTTGGTTCACTACAACCAAGAGGCTCACACCAGTTGCTTCTAGTTGGCCATCTTGATCTCTGCCAACAAAATACTTTTTTAGAACATAGAATTACCATATGATCCAGCAATGTTACTTCTGGGTATATAGCCAAAAAAATTAAAGCAAGGAATTGAAATGATGTTTGTACACCAATGTACAATGAGTATTATTCATAATAGTCAAGATATGGAAATAACCTAAATGTCTATTTATGGATGAATGGATAAGGAAAATGTGAAACATACATACAATGGAATTTTACATATTCAACCTTAAAAAAGAAAGAAATACTGCCATACATGGCAACATGGATGAACCTGGAGAACATTAGGCTAAATAAGCCAGTCACACAAGGACAAATACTACATGATTCCATATATATTAGATATTTAAAAATAGTCAAACTCATAGAAATAGAGAGTAAAACAGTGGTTGTCAAGGGCTATAGAGAGAAGTGAATGGGTAGGTGCTGTTCAATTGGTCTAAAGTTTCTGTTATGGAATAAGCTTTAGAGATCTACTGTAGAGCATTGTGAATACTGAACATTTAAATATGTGTCAAAAGAGTAAATCTTGTATTAAGTTGTCTTATTATAAAATATAATAATAGAATTTACTTTTAAAATTAATTCAATGCACTGTAATAATAGAATTAAAGACAAAAATGCATAGAATCATCTCAATAGAAGCAGAAAAAAATGTGACAAAATTCAACATGCTTTCATGGTAGAAAAAGAAAGCAAACTAAGCATAGAAGGAAATTTCCTCAATCTCATTATGGGCATCTATGAAAATCCCACTTATAACATCATATTTAATGATAATAACTGAAAGCTTTCCTCCTAAGATCAGGAATAACATGAGGATGTACACACTTACCACTTCTATTCAACATTGTATTGAATGCTGTAGCCACAAAATTAGAAATAAAAGTCATACAAATTGGCAAAAAATTGTTACTTGCAGATAACATAATCTTTTATGTAGAAAAATATTTTTAAGTTTACAGAAAAATATCTTAAAGAATCTACACCAAAAATAATTAGCCCTAGAAAGCAAATTTAATAATACTGAAGAATAAAATATCAATATAGAAAAAATAATTATATTTCTAAATACCACCAGTGAACAATCTGAAATTGAAATTAACAAAATATTTTTGCTTATAATTGAATTGAATATCATTTTAAAAAAATACAAACTGAAGGTTTGTGGCAACCTGTGTACAGCAAATCTATCAGCACCATTTCTCCAAATTCATGCACTCACTTTGTATTTCTGTGTCACGTTTTAATAATCTTACAATTTTGAAGACTTTTTCATTATTATTATTATACCTGTTATGGTGACCTGTGATTACTGATCTTTGATGCTTCTATTGTAATTGTTTCGGGACACCACAAACTGCACCCATGTAAGATGGCAAACTTAATCAATACATGTTTTGTGTGCTCTAAGTGCTTTACCACACAGTCATTCCCCTACTTTGCTTCCTTTCCTCTTGCTTTGTATCCCATGAAATACAACAATATTAAAATTAAGCCAATTAACAACACCACAGTGGCCTTTAAGTATTCATGTGAAAGAAAGAGGCACACGTATCTCACTTTATATCAAAGGTAAAAATGATTAAACCTAATGAAAAAGTCATGTCAAAGGCCAAGATAGGCTGAAAGCTGAGCCGTATGTGCCAAATAGTTAGCCTACTTGTGAGTACAAAGGAAAAGTCCTTGAAGGAAATTAAAAGTGCTACTCCAGTGAAAACACAAATGGTAAGAAAGTGAAACAGCCTTTTCTCTGATATGGAGAAAGTTTGAGTAGTCTGGATAGAAGATCAAACCAGGCACAATATTCCCTTAAGCCAAAGCCTAACCCAGAGCAAGATCTCACCTCTCTCCAGCTATAGGAAAGCTAAGGGTGGTGAGGAATCCGCAGAAGAAAAGTTGGATGCTAGCAGATTTTGGTTCATAAGCTTCAAGAAAAGAAGCTCTCTCCACAACATAAAAGTAGAAGGTTGAGGCAGCAAGAGCTGATGTAGAAACTGCAGCAAGTTATCCAGAAGATCTAGCTAATATTATTGATGAATGGCTACACTAAGTAGCAGATTTTAAATGTAGATGAAGCAGCCTCATATTGGAAGAAAATGCTATCTAGGACTTTCATAGCTAAAGAGAGGTCAATGCTTGGCTTAAAATTTCAAAAGACGAACTGACTCTCCTGATAGGGGATATTGCAGTCGACAAACTTATTTATTTATTTTCTTTTTTAAAAAATTTATTTATTTATTATAAGGATGTGGGGTACAATTCAGGGTTAGGTATACAAACGTTAATCATGCAGGTACCCTTGTTAATGAGGTGTGCCCCTCCCTTCTCTAGCAGTTTCCCTCAACTGCCAGTCCCACCCCCCCCAGACAGTTTTCCACTACTGCCAATTGCTTTCTTATAGCATTATAATTGTTCAAGGTCACATTATGATTGAGAACATATGAAACTCAGTTCTTTGTTTCTGTGATAAATCACTGTGTATGATCGACCCCAAATCCATCCAATTTGCTGCAAAGTCCATATATTTGTCCTTTATGGCTGCATAATATTCCATTGTGTATATGTTCCACATTTTTTTATCTAGTCCAGCTTTGATGGGCAACACGGTTGGTTCCATGTTTTTGCTATTGTGAATAAAGCTGCAACAAACATACGTGTGCAGGTATCTTTATTGTAGAATAATTTGAGTTCTTCCGAGTATATTCCAACTAGGGGAATTGCTGGGTCATATGGAAGGTCAATTTCTAGTTCTTTCAGAAATTGCCACACTGTCTTTCAAAGAGGTTGTACTAGTCTGCATTTTCACCAACAATGTAGAAGTGTTCCTTTTTCTCCACATCCTCGCCAGCATCTGTTGTTGTTTGTTTTATTAATGATGGTCATTCTTACAGGGGTTAGTTGGTATCTCAATGTGATTTTGATTTGCATTTCTCTGATAATGAGTGAGACTGAGCACTTGTTCATATGTCTGTTGGCTGCCCATATATCTTCTTTTGAGAAGTGTCTACTCATGTCTTTTGCCCACTTTTTAAAGGGGCTGCTTATTTTTTTCCTTTTGGCACATTTGAGTTCCTTGGAGATCCTAGATGTTAGACCTTAGTCAGATAAACAGTTGGCAAATATTTTTTTCCATTCTGTGAGCTGTCTCCCTGCTCTCTTGATGGTTTCTTTTGCTTTGTAGAAGCTCATTACTTTGATGAGGTTCCACCTGTCTATCGGATTTCTTAAGGTATTGGCCTTTAGGGTTCTAAATAGGAATTGGTTCCCAGTTCCAATTTCCATAAGGGTGTCTCCTGCATTTTCTAAGATTCTTATAATTTGGGGTTTTACATTTAGGTCTTTGATCCATGTAGAGTTAATTTTTGTGTATGGTGATAGGTAGGGGTCCTGTTTCAGTCTTCTGCATGTGGTCAGTCAGTTTTCCCAGCACTAATTACTGAATAGGTTCACCTCTCCCCAGTTGTTGTTAGAGGCTTTGTCAAAGATGAGTTGGTTGAGGAATTGAGACTTTGCTTCTGGAATCTCTATCCTGTTCCATTGGTCTATGTGCCTGTTCTTGTACCAATATCAGGCTGTTTTGATTACTGTAGCCTTGTAGTAAAATTTGAAGTCTAAGTGTGATACCTCCTGCTTTGTTCTTTTGCTAAGGATTGTTTTGGCTATTCATGGTTGTTTGTGTTTCCATATAATTTCTGTATTGTCATTTTCAGGTCAGAGAAGAATAATGTTGGTGAGTTAATAGGTATTGCATGAATCTGTAGATTGCTTTTGGTAGGATGCACATCTTTACAATGTTGATTCTTCCTATCCATGAGCATGGGATAGTTTTCCATTTGTTTGTGTCATCTTGGATTTCTTTGAGCAGTGTTTTGTAATTCTCATTGTAAAGGTCTTTCACAAGATGTCGAGGTATTTCATTTTTTGGTGGCTGTTGTGAATGGCGTTGTGCTTTTTATTTGGGTTTCTGCCTGCTTGTTGGTGGTGTATAGGAATGCAACTGTCTTTCACACATTTATTCTGTACCCTGAGACCTTACCAAAGTCCTTTATTAGTGCAAGCAGGTTTTTGACAGATTCTCTTGGATTTTCAAGGTATAGGATCATATCATCAGCAAAGAGGGATAACTTGACTTCCTCTTATCCTATTTGGATACCCCTGATGTCCTTCTCTTGTCTAATTGCTCAAGCTAGGACTTCCAACACAATATTGAACAAAAGGGGTGGGAGTGGACAACCTTGTCTTGTTCCAGTTTTCAGGGGAACTGTTTCTAGTTTCTGTCCATTTAGCAATATGTTAGCTGTGGGTTTGTTGTAGATAGCGCTTACTGTTTTGAGGTACGTTCCTTCTATACCTAGGTGTTTGAGGGTTTTTATCAAGAAGGGAAGCTGAATTTTATCAAAAGCTTTTTCTGCATCTAATGAGATAATCATGTGATTCTTGTTTTTACATCTGTTGATATATTTAATGACATTTATGGTCTTGCAAATGTTGAACCAGTCCTGCATCCTGGAGATGAAGCCTACTTGGTCATGGTGGATGATTTTTGTGATGTGCTTTTGGATCCGATTTGCTAGAATCTTTTTGAGGATTTTTGCATCTATGTTCATAAGGGATATGGCCTTTAGTTCTCTTTCTTTGTTGGATCTTTACCCTGTTTGGGTATCAGTGTGATGTGAGCTTCGTAAAATGATTTGGGAAAAATTCCATCTTTCTCAATTGCCTGGAATATTTACAGTAGGATTGATATCAGCTCCTCTTTGTATGTTTTGTAGAATGCTGGTGGGAAGCCATCAGGTTCAGGGCTTTTTTTGTAGGTAGTTTTCGTATGACAGAGTTAATTTCCTGGGTTGTTATTGTTCTATTTAGTGTCTCATGTCTTCTTGTTTTAACCTGGGGAGGGTGTGTGATGTCAGAAAGTCCTCCATTTCATCTAGGTTATGAAGTTTGTTTCCATATAGGTGTACATGGTAATCTCTGATAATCCTTTATATTTCTTCCGGCTCAGTTGTGATTTGATCTTTTGTATTTCTGATTGTGTTTATTTGGCCTTTTTCTCTCTTTTTCTTGGTCATTCTG
>NW_007253093.1:55121-141399 GCF_000164805.1 Carlito syrichta
ATGGACATCTTAACAATGTTGATTCTTCTTATCCATGAGCATGGAATATTTTTCCATTTGTTTGTGTCTTCCTGGATTTCTTTGAGCAGTATTTTATAGTTATCATGGTAAAGGTCTTTCACTTCTCTGGTTAGGAAGATGCAGAGGTATTTTATTTTTTTGGTGGCTATTTTGAATGAGATTGTGCTTTTAATTTGGGTCTCTGCCTGCTTGTTATTGGTGTATAGGAATGCAACTGTCTTTTGCTTTATTTTGTACCCTGAGACGTGCCAAAGTCCTTTATCAGTACAAAAAGGTTTTTTGACAGATTCTCTTGGATTTTCAAGGTATAGGATCATATCATCAGTGAAGAGGGATAACGACTTCCTCTTTTTCTATCAGATACCCCTGATTTCCATCTCTTGTTTAATTGCCCAAGCTAGGACTTCCAACACAATGTTGAACAAGAGGGGTGAGAGTGGGCAGCCTTGTCTTGTTCCAGTTTTCAGGGGAAATGTTTCCAGTTTCTGTCCATTTAGCAATATGTTAGCTGTGGGTTTATTGTGGATGGCACTTACTATTTTGAGGTATGTTCCTTCTATACCTAGGTGTTTGAGGGTTTTTATCAAGATGGGATACTGAATTTTATCAAAAGCGTTTTCTGCATCTAATGAGATAATCATGTGGTTCTTGTTTTTACATCTGTTGATGTATTTAATTACAGTTACGGTCTTGCGATTGTTGAACCAGCCCTGCATCCTGGGGATGAAGCATACTTGGTTATGGGGGATGATTTTTGAGATGTTTTTGGATCCGATTTGCTAGAATCTTGTTGAGGATTTTTGCATCTATATTCATAAGGGATTTTGGCCTGTAGTTCTCTTTTTTTGTTGGACCTTTACCCGGTTTGGATATCAGTGTCATGTTAGCTTCATAAAATGATTTGAGGAGAATTCCATCTTTCTCAATTGCCTGGAATATGTTCAATAGGATTGGTATCAACTCCTCTTTGTACATTTTGTAGAATTCTGCTGGAAAGCCATCTGGTCCAGGGCTTTTTTTTGTAGGTAGTTTTCATATGACAGAGTCAATTTCCTAGGCTGTTAGTAGTCTACTTAGTGTCTCAGTGTCTTCTTGTTTCAACGTGGGGAGGTTGTGTGATGTCAGAAAGTCCTCCATTTCATTTAGGTTATCATGTTTTGTATCCATACAGGTATACATAATAATCTCTGATAATCTTTTGTATTTCTTTGGGGTCAGTTGTGATTTGATCTTTTGTATTTCTGATTGTGTTTATTTGGCCTTTTTCTCTCTTTTTCTTGGTCATTCTGGCTAGAGGCCTATCAATTTTGTTATTTCTTTCAAAGACCCAGTTTTTTGTTTTCTTGATGTTTTCTGTAATATTTTTGTCTTTTATGCCCCATAATTGATCTCTTATTTTTGTGATTTTGATTCTTCTGCTAAAGTTGGGGTTTTGGTGGTCTTCTCTCTCCAGCTCCCTTAAGTGATTTGTTAGGGTCTCCACTTGTGGTCTTTCCATTTTCTTGATGTGTGCTCATAGAGATATAAATTCCCCTCTGAGAACTGATTTCATGGCATCCCAGAGGTTTCGGTAAGATGTTTCTTCATTTTCATTTGTTTCTAGGAATCATTCAATTTCTTCTCTGATTTCAGTGTTGACCCATTTATTGTTCAGCATCATGCTGTTTATGTTCATGTCTTTGTGGGCTTTGGGGAAGTGTTGTTGGTTTTGATATTTATTTTTATTTCACTGTAGTCTGAGAATGTGCATGGCAAGGTCTCAACCTTATGGAACTTGTTTATGCTTGATTTATGGCCAAGGATGTGATTGATTTTGGAGTATGTTTCATGTAGTGATGAGTGGAATGTCTATTCTGTGGTATTTGGGTGGAATAATCTGTAGGTATCTACTAAGTCCATTTGGTCAAGTGTCAAATTTAGGTTCTGGATCTCCTTGTAGATTTTTTGCCTCGATGATCTATCTAGGGCTGTCAATGCGGTACTCAAGTCCCCTGCTATAATAGTGTTAGAGTCAATATATTTTTTTAGTTTGTTTATTTATTTATTTATTTATTTTTTTGAGTTGGAATCTCACTTGGTCACCCAGACTGCAGTGCAGTGGCAGCTCCTGGCCACCGCAGCCTCGCCTGCTGGGCTCAGGTGATCCTTCTGCCTTAGCCTTCTGAGTAGCTGGAATTACAGGCCTGCGCTACCATGCCCAACTGCTTTTTTTTTTATTGTAGAGTTGAGGTCTTGCTGCCCAGGCAGGTCTCGAACCCGCGGGCTCAGGCAATCCACTCACCTCAGCCTCCCAAAGGCACAGGATTACAAGCTGAGACACCGAGCCCGGCTAAGTTTATTTATTAGTTGCTTTATAAATGCTGGTGCTCCTGTGTTGGGTGCATATATGTTTAGGATGGATAATTCTTATTGATGAATTGAACCGTTTATCATTATGTAGTGTCCTTTTGCATCTTTTAAAAATTTTTGATAGCTTAAAGGTTGTTTTGTCTGATATTAAGATTGCAACTCTCACCTTCTTTTGTGATCCATTTGCCTGAAAACTCGTTTTCCATCCTTTAACTTTGAGTCTGTATGTGTCCCTTGTAGTGAGACGAGTCTCCTGGATGCAGCAAATAATTGAATCATGGTTTCTTATCCAGTCCACCATTCTGTGTCTTTTCAGGGGTGCATTTAGTCCATTCACATTTAGGCTGATTATTGGAATGTGATTGCTTATCCCTGTCATGAGGCTCTTATAAAGTTTTTTCTTTCCTTGCTTGTTTTCTTTACTTTGGGGTTAGTGTATGCATGTGTTTTCAAGTTTCTTATTGCGCTGTATTCTCTGTTGATCCTGTGCTCTGCTGTTCTCTAGGGAAGTGTGTAATGATTCTTTGTTTCTTTCTTCTGTGCTTAATACATTTTTAAGTGTCTCCTGTAGAGTTGGTCTGGAAGCTGCATAAACTCTTAGGGAGTGGATATCTGGGAAGGATTTTAATTCTCCATCACTGATGAAGCTGAACTTTCTGAATAGGAAATTTTTGGTTTAAATTGCTTGTCTTTGAGGACTTTGAATATAGGACTCCAATCCCTTCTGCTTGTAGTGTTTCTGCTGATAAGTCTGCTACTATTCTGATTGGTTTTCCCCGGTATGTAGTCTGACCTTTCTCTCTTGCTGCCTTTAGTATTTTTTCTTTTGTGCCTACTTTGTGTAGGTGAATTACTATGTGTATAGGGGTTGGTCTTCCCATTTGATGTTTTGTAAGGGTTCTCTGTATCTCTTGTGCTTGGCTGATCACATCCCTGGTGAGATGGGGAAAGTTTTCTTGGATTACCTCCTGGAATACTTATTCCAAGTTGTTCACATTTTTCCTTGCTTCTTCTGGGATACCAATCAGGCATAGATTTGGCCCCTTGATATAATCACACATCTCTTGTAGGCTTTGTTCCTTCTTTCTGAGTCATTTTTCTATGTTTTTTACAGATTGGGTTAATTTCATGTTCTGGTCTTTAAGTTTTGAGATTCTTTCTTCAGCTAGATTGATTCTGCTTTCCATTCTTGTCATCTTGTTATTTATTTCCTGGATGAAGTTTTTTATTGCCAGAATCTCTGTTACAAGTTCTTTCAGTGTTGCATCTTGTGTTTCTTGAGTCTTATTCACTTTTTCCAACCATTCCCTGATCCTCTCATATTCTGGGGCCAGTCATTGGTGGCTTCCATTGTTTGGGCACGAAGGTCTGATTTCTCAGGATTTTTGTGTTTGGTAGACTTGAAATTGCCTGAGGTCTTCCTTTGACTTTTTCTCATTTGTGACAGATATGTTTTTTTTTTCTTTTCTCTCTTTAGTTCTGTTATTCAGTGTCTGTCAGTGGGAGAGACATTCTCTTGTGATATTTGCTCAGTCCTCTATTCTTCTCTGATATAGACTCTGGATTTGTTCTATTTTGAAATAGAATGGTGGATGGGAAGTTTTGCTGTCTCTTGTATTTTTTGTAATCTGAGTAAAATAGGGGTTGGGGTGTTAGGAGTCAGCTGCTACTTGCAACTTAAAATGTTCACTTATTATGGTACGTTTTCCCTAAGATCCAGTCCCCACCACCACTCTATATGATGATGCAAAGCAGAAACCAACCTACACCACAAAACAATCTACAATAATAACACAGCAAGACAAAACAAACCACAACAAAAACCCCAAGAAAACTAAATGCATACACACATGCCTAGTATGAAACAAATAGAGAAGAAAGACAAAAAGACCAAGACAAAAAAAGAAAAAAAAAGAGGAAAAAAAAGGTGGGGGGATTCAGGTAGAACCCTCATACCTCACACATATATTGACGCACTTCTTGAATTGTAAAAAATGAATTTAAAAAAACCCAGAAGAACAAAAGAGTAAAAACCAACAGCAAAATCAAAAGATGAACACTCAGTCATTCACATATACACGTAAGCAGAGAATGACAAATGAAAGCAGAAAGAAACAGAGAAAGAAAAGAAAGAAAAATAAATTTGGGGGGGGTGCAGTTCAAAGCCTCACACACACATTCATGTACAAAGGAAAAATATTTTAAAAATAGATGAACTGACAAATAGAAAATTTTTAAAATTAAAAAGAATTGAAAATTTTAAAAAAGAAAATCAGAACAAAACAAAAAACTAAAACAGAGACGAAAAAAACCTGTCCTCTTGTGGCAGGCTCTGTATTTGTTCCTCTAATCAGATCTATCCTGCAGAGAAACCTCTTTCACTCTCTCCTCAGGGATTGGAGTAAAGGAGGACAGGCAGTGAGGTGGGTGGGGCTACAGTCCTCCCCTCCCACTTTCCTATGATCAGGGAGATCTCTGATGGGGATGTACAGGATAGTCTCTTCCCCAGGTATGTACTCTCATGAGGTTGCCCCAGTCAGGCCTCTCCTGGAATGGGCTTGTCCTATTGTGACTGATGTCCAGGCTCTGTCTGAGTTTGTCCCTCTCAGTTGTGGCCCAGCTATATGGGTATGACATTCAGAGGATTGTTAGAGAGGAGGGGATTTGGAAATTCACCACTGATCTCTGGAATTCTTCCTTGTCTTTTTCTGGCCACACCCTTTGTCCCACAGTTGGATCAGGGTAGGGGATGGGGCGCCTGGAACTCAGCACTCACAGGACCCTTTGAAGTTTGTGCTGTCAGGATATTTCCTCTGGGCCACAGTCCAGCCCTGAATAGTTGATCTGCCATTCACAGAGATCAGCTCTCTGGGTTGCATCAGCAGCCCCTTCCAGTGCCTTGTTAGGTCTCTCTCCTATTTCAATGGTAAGGAAGTGCCTGAGGCAATAGTTTGTGTGTTGCTTAGACAACAGGTTGGAGGCTAGGGGAGGGAGCTAGGCAGAGCAATCAAATCTCTGCCTGGAAAATGGCTGCTGTGGGCGGCTCCTCACCAGGCATGTATTTCTCTCTCTGGATTCGCCTGATGCTGTCTCTCCAAAAATCAAATCCTGTACTCCAGCAGGTCCAGTATGCCAGGAAATGGTGTGTGCCGGGTGCCAGGTGCTGGGAATCAGCTGAATTCAGCAGGCTTTTCTCAGGCACATTCCTGCAGACATTTCTGCAGCATTCTTGGGAACTGAGCTCTAATTTCAGGGCAGTAGGAGCTTGCGTTACCCTCAGAGGGGGGACCCAGCTACATACAGCTGAGTATCCCCTCAGATGGACTTCCATGCTCCCACCAGCGCCTGCCTACTCATGTGGAGAATCTTTATTGTCACTTGCCTCCTTGGATATTTTTACAGCTGACCTGTCTGCAACCATCTTAAGCTCCTTCCCCCTAGTTGGCAAATTTAAGTCAAATCCAATACTCATTTTGCATACAAAGAAAAATAGAGTCCTTAATAATTATGCTAAATTATTCTACCTGTGCTCTAAAAATGAAAAAAAAAAATGAAACCTGGATAACAGCATGTTTATTTACAACACGATTTACTGAATATTTTAAGCCCATTGTTGAGACCTACGTCACAGAAAAAAAGGTTTTTTTCAAAATATTACTGTTAATTGAAAATGCACCTAGTCACTCAAGAGATCTGTATAAGAAGATTAATGTTGTTTCATGCTTGCTAATACAATGTTCATTCTGCAGCACATGGATCAATTAGTAATTTTTAGTTTCAAGTCTTATTATTTAAGAAATGCATTTCACAAAGCTATAGATGCCATACATAGTGATTCTTCTTATGGATCTGGGTAAAGTTAACTGAATACTCATAGAAAGGATTCACCATTACAGATACCATTAAAAACATTAGTGATTCATGGGAGGAGGTCAAAATATCAACATTAACAAGAGTTTGGAGATTTTCCAGCCTTTATGAATGACTATGAAGTGTTCAAGACTTCAGTGGAGGAAGTAACCATAGATGCTGTGGAAATATCAAGAAAATTAGAATTAAAAGTGGAATCTGATGATGTGGCTGAGTTGCTGCAATATCTAAAACTTGAACAAATGAGGAGCTGCTTATATGGATGAGCAAATAAAGTGATTTCCTGAGATGGGATCTATTCCTGGTTAAGATGTTGTGAACACTGTTGAAATGACAACATAGGATTTAGAATATTACATAAACGTAGCTGACAAATTAGTGGCAGGGTTTGAGAAAATTAACATGAATTTTGAAACAAATATACTGAGGGTAAAATGCTATCAAATAGCATCGCATGCTACAGATAAATCTTTTGTGAAAAGAAGAGTCAACAGATGCAGCAAACTTCATTTTTATCTTATTTAGAGATGTTCCTATAACCACCCAAGTCTTTAGCAATTACCACCCTCATCAGTGAGCCACCAATATCAAGGCAAGACCTTTAATCAGCAAAATGATTATGATTCCCTAAAGGCTCAGATGACCATTAGCATTTTTTTTAGCAATAAGTATTGTTTTATTATAACGATGTGGGGAACAATTCAGGCTTAGGTATACAAACATTGATTATGCAGGTACCCTTGTTGATGAGGTATGCCCCTCCCTCCCCTAGCAGTTCTACTCAACTGCCAATCCCACCCCCCTCCCCTGACAGTTTCTCATTGCCAATTTCTTTTTTATAGTATTATAATTGCTCAAGGTCTGCTTATGAGTGAGAACATATGGTACTCTGTTCTTTGTTTCTGTGATAGATCAAAGAGTATGATTGACTCTAAATTTATCCAAGATGCTGCAAAGTCCATATGTTTGTCTTTCATTATGCCTGCATAATATTCCATTGTGTATATGTACCACATTTTTTTAATCCAGTTCAGCTTTGATGGGAAACATGGTTGGTTCCATGTTTTTGCTATTTGAATAGAACTGCAAAAACCAAACATGTGCAGGTGTCTTTTTTGTAAAATGATTTGAGTTCCTCCAGGTATATTCCCAATAGGGTAATTGCTGGGTCATATGGAAGGTCAATTTCTAGTTCTTTCAGAACTGTCTTCCAATGAGGTTGCACTAGTTTGCACTTCCACCAGCAGTGTAGAAGGGTTCCTTTTTCTCCACACTCTCACCAGCATCTGTTGTTGTTTATTTTATTAATGATGGCCAACTATATATCTGACAAAGGCCTAACATCTAGGATCTACAAGGAACTTAAACACGCTGAAAGGAAAAAAAACAAACAGCCCCTTTAAAAAGTGGGCAAGAGACATGAATAGACACGTCTCAAAAGAAGATATACGGATAGTCAATAGATACATGAAAAAGTGCTCAGCCTCACACACCATCAGAGAAATGCAAATCAAAACCACAGTGAGATACCACCTGATCCCAGTAAGCAATAAGTATTTTTAAATGGAGGCATGTATATTGTTTTGGGCCATAATCATATTGCACACTTAATAGACTACAGTATTTTAGAAACATAACTTTTATATGCACTGCAAAATCAAAAAAATGTGTAACTTGCTTTATTGTTTTATTGTCTTTAGTGTGGTGGCCTGGAACAAAACCTGAAATATTTCTGAGATATTTCTGTACTTAGGAATAAGCTTAAAAGAAGTGTAAAAGGTATACTTTAAAGACCACAAAACAATGTTGGAAGAAATTAGAGACCCTTAATACAAAGATAAACATCTTATGTTCTTGGATAAAAACACTTAATATTGCTAACATGGCAATATTCCCCAAGTTTATCTACACATTTAACAATTTCTATTGGAATTCCAATTGAATTTTTTAGCAAAAACCGATCTTAAAATTTTTATAGGAATACAAGAGACCAAGAATACCCAAAATAAACATAAAAAAAAAAGATTCATATATCTTAATTTGAAAACTTACTCTAAATCTACAGGAATCAAGATAGTGTTACTGGTATAAGTATAGACATTTAGAAAATGAAATATAATTGAGCATCCAGATTATACAACCTTTACTTTTATGGTGAAGTGATTTTTGAAAAGGGTGACAACTCAATTTAATGGAAAAATGTTTTCAAAAAATAGTGCTGGGACAATCAGATATGCAAAATAACGAAGATAGTCCCCTATCTAACATCAAACACAAAAATAAACTCAAAAGGGACCATACATCTAAGTGTAAGAGCAAAGGATTCTTAGATACAATACCAAAAACACATGTGGTGAAACAAAAAATAAATTGATCTTCAACAAAATTATAAATGTTTGTTTATTAAAAGATACTGTGAAGAATGTAAAAAGCCCATAGAATGAGATAAAATGTTTGCAAATCAAAAATCTGATAAAGACCTTGTATCCAGACTATATAAGGAATTTTTACAACTTAAAAACAAAGGGCAAACTACATTAAATGGAAATTTTTAAATGTCCAATTAAAAAATGGACAAAGGACTTAAATGGATACTCCTTTAAAGAAGATATACAAACGTCCAGTAAGCACATGCAACGATGCTCAGAATCATTATTCATCAAGGAATACAAATCAGAACCACAGTGAGATAATACTTTATACCCACTATCCTAACTATAATCAAAATGACAAAAAAAAATTAAGTTTTAAAGAAGATGGGAGCCGGGCTCGGTGGCCTCGTCTGTAATCCCAGCACTTTGGGGGCTGATGTGAGTGGATTGCCTGAGTCCGCAGGTTCAAGACCAGCCCAGGCCTCTTGGCGAGACCTCATCTCTACAATAAATCAAAAATTAGCTGGGCATGGTAGCGTGTGCCTATAGTTCCAGCTACTTAGAAGGCTGAGGAGGAAGGATCGCCAGAGCCCAGCAGGTTGAGGCTATGGTGGCCGGGAGTGTGTCACTGCACTCCAGTCTGGGCAACAGAGTGAGACTACAACTCAATAAATAAATAAATAATAAAAATTTAAAAAATGAGGAGAAATTAGAATTTTCATGCACTGTTTATGAGAATGTAAAATACTGCAGCCACTTTGCAAAAGTGGTAGTTTCTCAAGTGGTTAACATAGAGTTAACAAATGACCTATCAATTCCACTTTTAGGTATACACACATGTAAAATGAAAACATGTGTCAGCCCAAATATTTTACGCAAATATTCATAGTAGCATTATTTGCAATAGCCAAAAAGTGGAAAAATTCCAAATGTCTGTCAACTGATGAATGGATAAGCAAAGTGTGTCATACCCATAAAATGAAATATATTCAGTTATAAAAAAGAAATGAAGTACTGATTCATACTACAACATAGATGAAACTTGAAATAAAATATAATAAATGAAAGAAACAGACATAACAGCCACATATCATATGATTCCATTTATATAAAATATCCATAATAGGCAAATCCATAGTCAAAAATAATATTATTGCTTGCTAGGAGTTGAGGAAAGGGAATGGGCAGTAACTGATAATGGGTACAAGGTTTCTTTCTGGGGTTATAAAAATGTTCTGGAATTAGATAGTGGTGATATTTGTACAAACAAGAGAATATACTAAAAACCACTAAGTTATACACCTTAAATGAGTGTTCTTATATATGTGGTATGTCTCAATTTTTAAATGGAGTTAGAGAGAGCTCTTTCTCCAAAAAGATGAACTTGATATAATTTCCTTATTTCTCTAAATATAGCTTAAAAGCAGGGCATTGTATAAAAAACACAAATAAGAAGACTTTGAAAATGTAGAGAAAATGGTAGACTGGTTAGGGACACATGGGCCTGAGGAACAACACAGAAGTACATATTCAAAGCTCTCTTTTTCCTGATTTATTCCAGACCTGACACTGGAAAAGCTGGCAAACAAGAAATATTAATGGGCACAGACCAAGGAAAACAAAATGCCTTTTCTAGCCAAAGGACCAGGAATGAATAACTTAGCAAGACTGAAAACTCGTAGACAAGAACTGCATTACTTCAGTCAAACGCTAAAGATTAAACCCATGCCCCAACCCCTATCCTACTAGCAGAGGTCAAGTAGAAAGTCTAAAGTTTACTCTTGCCAGGCTCTTCATTTTCCCTACTACTCCCAAAGCAAGAGTTGTGTCAAACCAAAAGCTTTAGTGGAGATTCAAGACTTTAATCAATCTTTAGCAGCAATGTGGTCACCCCCCTCAGACACAATGTCAATTAAGACTACATGGAGAGCCTGGACTTCCACTTCCCTCATCCAGTACTCTTTACCTTCTCACCTGAGGTGGTATCAGAGGTAATACTGGAAAGTCAGGACTTTCATCACTGCTCAGAGTAGCAACATGCCCTGTCCTTAGGCAAGATCACATAGACAGCAAATGTCTCTTTTCAAACAGAGTGGTAACAAGAGAATAGAGAGCCTGAACTCCTACCTACACTGAACACTAATGTGAAGCCACCTCACCCTTGAGTGTCGATGGAGGCAGAGTGGAGAACATGGACTCCTATACAATCTGGTAAAAAACGAAGCAGTGAGCCCTGCCCACTAACCCTACTGAAGGTGTGTCAGAAAAAACCTAAAAAACCACAAGATTTAAATAAGATCCAAAGTTCTAAAAAGAATCCATAACACCTAAAATGTCCAGGGCCTAATAAAAAATAACTTGTCACATTGGTAATCAGGAATACCTCAACTTGAATGACAATAGGTTAATCTAAAAAAGATTTTAATGCAGTCATCATAAAATTTATTCAGTGAGCAATTTAAAAAATACATGAAACAAATTTTAAAAAGTCTCAGCAAAGAAACAATGTCACAGCAAAGAAAAGACCAAGAAGAAACAAAGGAAAACTTTAGAACTAAAAACTACAATAAGTAAAATTTTAAAAAACCAATAGATGGGTTCAACAGCATATTGAAAGGGACAGAGAAAAGAATCAATAAACTTACAGATGGAAACATAAATTACATAATCTGAACAACAAGGAAGAAATACATCTAAAAAATAAAAAAAAATAAAAAAACAGAGAGAGACACAAAGGTATATGGGACTATGGTACAAGAGGTAACATTTTTTGTCATCAGAGTCCCAGAAAGTGAAGAGAAAGAGGGCAAGTCTGAAAAAGTACTCAAAGAAATAAGGACTAATATATGCCAAAAAATATAACATATAGATTCCAGAAGCTCAGCAAACCCCAATCAGAATATATGTAAAGAAATCTTCAGCAAGACCCATTATAGCCAAATTTCTAAAACTAAAGAAGGAAAAAATCTTCAACCAACCTAAGAAACAACCCATTGCCTAATTGAGGTAAAATTATTCAAAGAGCAGTTGATTTCTCTTCAGCAACCATGGAGAGCAGAAATAAGTAGTTCAGCATTTTCTTTTTCTTTTCTTTTTTTTTAAGTTGGAGTCTCACTCTGTCGCCCAGACTGGAGTGCAGTGTCCGCTCCCGGCCACCGCAGCCTCCAGCCTCAACCTGCTGGGCTCCGGCCATCCTTCTGCCTCAGCCTTCTGAGTAGCCGGAATTACAAGCATGCGCTACCACGCCCGGCTGATTTTTTGATTTATTGTAGAGATGAGGTCTCGCTGCCCAGGCAGGTCTCCAACCCGTGGGCTCAGGCAATCCACTCACCTCAGCCTCCCAAAGGCGCGGGATTACAGGCTGAGCCACCAAGTCCGGCAGTTCAACATTTTCAAATGCTGAAGAAATAACCATCAACCCAGCATTATATATCCAGTGAAAATGTCCTTCAGGAATGAAGGAGAAATAATGATATTCTCAGATTAAAGGAAACTAAAATAATTTGTTACCAGGTGACAAACCTAAATTGAAGGATTAATAACATATTTACCTAAACAGAAAGAAAAGGATTAAAATAAAAAAGAAAACCTTAAATATCAGAAAGAAAGTAGAACAACAGGAAGCAAAAGTATAAGTAAATACTTAAAACTAAATGAAAATAAACATATCAAAATTAGTGAAACTCACCTAAACACTACTGAGAGGAAATCTTATGGCACTAAATACTTACATTAGAAAAAAAAAAGTGTATATATCAATTATCCATGCTCTCACCTCAGAAAAGTAGACAAAAGAAAAACCCAAGCAGAAAGTGGAGATAATAAAAAATAAGGGCAGAAATCAATGAAAATGTAAACCCAGGGACAATAAAAAAAAAATCAGAGAAAGAAGTTGATTATTTGAAAAGATCAATAAAATGTAAAAACCTCCAGCTATAATGAGAAACATAAAAGGAGAAAACACAAATTACCAACATTAGTATCAGTGTGTAAACAGTAAACAGATAGTTCTACAAACTCTGCAGACATAAAATTATAAGAGAATATTATGAATACTAAATACATAAATTCAGTGAATTAGATGAAATAGAGCAATTCCTTAAAAAGCACAAACTGCCAAAACTTCACCAATATGAAAAAAAAATAGTCTGAATATTACTACAACTATGAAGGAGCTTGAATCCAAACTTTAAAAAACTTCCCAAAATGGAATGCTTGTACATAGATTGCTTCACTGAATAATTCTGATGAGCTTTAAAAAAACTCCAATTCTACATAATTTCTTCCAGAAAATAGAAGATGTAACATTTCCCAAATAATTTTATAAGACCAGTATTACTCTGATACTAAATATTAAAAAAAAATAACAAAAACAATATTGCAGGCCAATATCCCTCCTAAACACAGATATAAAATTCTCAACAAGATATTAGCAAAGTGAATCCAACAATGTTTGACAATATATATACCCAATGACCAGATGTGATTTATTTCAGATATGTATGCCTGATTTAACACTGGAAAATTAAAAAAATTACCATATCAACATGCTAAAAAAGAAAAAAACATATGATTCTACCAATATGTATAGAAAATGCATTTGACAGAATCCAGTATCTATTTTTGTGTAACACTCTCAGCAGGTTAGCAGTAGAGGTAATTGGAAGGCTGAGGCAGAAGGATCACCTAAGCCCAGCTGGTCGAGGCTACAGTGGCCATGAGCATACCACTGCACTCCAGCCTGGGTGACAGAATGAGACTTCAATTAAAAAAAAAAAAAATCCCAAGGAATAAAAAGCAAATAACCAAAGAAACGTCTAGACTCAATAAGTTTGCTCCAGTAAGATAGCAGTTTGCAAGATCAACATATAAAAAATTGACATTTCTATTTGTCAAGAAAAAAGAAAATTAAATTTTAGACTATAAAATCATTTATAAATGTTCAAAAATGAAATACATTGGTGGATTTAAAACATATTGAACTTACAAATGCATTCTCAAAACAGAACTCATTCGTATGTTGGGAACTTCCTGTACTTAGTTATAAATCTAAAAAGACTTATATAGAACTTGTATATCAAAAGTTAAATTTGCTGATGAAAATAAAAAGAAAATCTAAACAAATGGAAGGGTATACTGTAATCATAGATTGTAAGATAACATAACAAAGATGTCAGTTCATCCCAAATTAATCTGTAAATTAAATGCAATTCTTACCAAAATCCCAGCAAGGATTTTTGAAGACATAGGCTAGCTTATTCAAAACTATATGAAAAAACATAGACTCTAGAATTGCCATAACAATTTTGAAAAAAATAAAGCAGAAAGCATAGCTATCTGATATTAAAGCTTATTATGGAGTTTCAATAATCAAGCCTACTGTATTGGCAGAGGGCTAGTGACATAGACCAATTAAATAGAAGAAAAATAAAGAAATAGCCCTGCATAAGCAGACTACTGATTTTTGACAAAGTTACAAAAGCAATTCAATGGATCAAGCATACCCTTTTCAACAAATGATATGGCTCTGGAGACAACAACAACAAACCTCGACTTGAGATCATGGTCATTAATATAAAAGGTAAAACTATAAAATTTATAGAAAAAAGTAAGAAAAAAATCTCTTCAGAATGTAGGATAGGTGAAGAGATTTTATACTTGACACTGAGTACCATTACTGAAAAATTGATAAATCAGACTTCATAGTAACTAAAATTGTTTTCTCTGCATAAGACCTTTTTAAGAGGATACAAAATCAAGCTACAGAGTTGAAACAATATTGCAAGCCATCAGTGAAATGCAAATTAAAATCACAATAACCTATCACTACACACACCTATAAGAACAGCTACAATTAAACTAACATAGTGACAACACAGGATTCTGGCAAGGATGTAGAAAAATTGGACTATCATATATTGATGGCGGAAAAATAAAATGGTACAACCACTCTGGAAAATTGTTTGGCAGTTTATTATCAAGCTAAATATACACTTTCCATATGATGCAGCAGTTGTACCCTTGGGCATTTGTTCCAGAGAAATAAAAAAGTGATGTCCATAGATAAACATGTACATGAGTGTTCATAGAAGGCTTATTACAAGAGCCCAAAACTAGAAACCATGAGATGTCCTACAATAGATGAAGGGTTACACTATGGCATACCCATACTATGGAATACCACTCAGTAATGAAAAGGAAAGTTGACATATGCTACAATTTGGACAGAAATTATGCTGAGTCAAAAAAGCCGATCTCTGAAGAAAACATTCTATATGATTTCATTTAGAGAATATTTTTGGAATGATGAAATTATAGAGATAGAAAATGGATTAGTGGTTCTCAGGGATTAGGGATCATGGAGGGCAGAGGGTGGTTGATGCAAAAAAGAAACAGCAGGAGAGATATGCCTGTGGTTCTGGGATAATCCTATATCTTGACTGTGGTGGTAGTTATACAAATCTACAAAGTGGGCAAAAGATATGAATAGACAGTTCTCAAAATAAGACATATGATCAGTCAACAGATACATGAAAAAGTGCTCAGTCTCACGAGTCATCAAAAAAATGTAAATTAAAACTACACTGAGATACCACCTAACTGCAGTCAGTATGACTATCATCAATAACTCAAAAAATAACAGATGCTAGAGAGGATGTGGTGAAAAGGGAACACTTATACACTGTTGGTGGGAGTGTAAAATAGTACAACCTCTGTGGACAACAGTATGGCGATTCCTAAAAGATCTAAAAATCGACCTTCCATATCACCCAGCAATCCCCTTACTGGGAATACACCCGGAAGAACTCAAGTCACTCTATCAGAAAGATACCTGCACACATATGTTTATCACAGCGTTGTTCACAGTAGCAAGAACATGGAACCAATTGTGCTGCCCATCAAAAGAGGACTGGATAAAAAAACATGGTACAAATACATGATGGAATATTACGCAGCCATAAAGAAGAACAAAATCATGAACTTCACAGTGGCCTGGATGGACTTAGAGTCTATAATACTGAGTGATCTTTCACAGAAACAAAGAACTGAGTAACACAAGTTCTCACTCATAAGTGTACCTTGATACTTATCATAATACTATAAGAAAAAAGATTGGCAGTAGTGGGAAACTGCTGGGTGGATGGTGAGGAAGCAAGATTGACAGTAGTGGAAATCTGCCTGGGGAAAGGGGGACACACGTCATCAACAAGGGTACCTGAATAATGAACATTTGTATGTCTAACTCTGAATTGTACCCCACATCTTTAAAATAAAAAATTAAAAGTTAAAAAAAATCTACATGTTATAAAAGTGCATAAAGGATATACACAGAATAGTGAGTGTATGTGAAACTGATGAAACCTAAATAAGGCCTGTGAATCATATCAATGTAAATGTCCTGATTTTGATAACACACTATAGTCATATAAGATGTTGCCAATGGGAAAAAGTGGGTGAAGGGTACAGAGGATCTTTCTTTATTCAGAGCTTCTTTCTTTATTCATTTTGCAACTTCCTGTGACTCCGTTATCGTTTCTAAATTTTACAAACGTTTTTAAATGCAAGTAATTCAAAGAAAATTTTTAGTAAGGCACATTCCTTGTTTTTCTCATTTTAATTTAGAATTACTGAACTTCATAAAATGTATAAAATTGTATCTTTCACATTCCTTTATATATTTTAAGTTCACCAGAATGGCTATTTGTAATGATATTTGTATTTTAGTTGGTCCAATACATGAGCATTAGTGTCTCTCTTATTTAAAAATTATACTATTTAGAAAATACATTTCCCATTTAAACCAGGGTCAATAATTTCCAAACACTTGGATAGTTTGAAGTTCCACCAGGTATAAAGTCTAAAAGACTTAGTGCAGAATCTAAGACTATCTCAGGAATAAAGAGAAATTATCTGATTGAATAAACAATATTTACATTATTGTAGTGCCAATAGTTCAAACCCTCCTCCAAATTGAAGTTCATTCTTGTTTGCATGAGCAGAAATATGACAATGCTTTTATTCTAGATGAGATATACTTTAGATTCTTATGATCACAGGATGTTAAAACTACTAATTGCTCATCTGTTGTGTATGGGTTGATTTAAAATGTAATATTTCAGTTTCCGAGATGGATGATAAATTATTTGTTCCACTGTTTCTATAGCATACTAGATTTATCATCAGAGTGTTTTGGACAACTTGCACATAGAAATTTTTCAATAAATACATTTAATTCCCAGTGAAAAAATCAAAAATTCACTATTCCTGCTAGCAGTTTGGAAAACCAGTGACTGTAAAGGGAAGGGGATTTTGCTTTGTCTTTGCTTCCACATGAAGAATCCTAGAATTGACTGTTGAAGAGCATGTAAAATGTCATTAGCATGACTAATTTTGTCAATATATTTGGCAATGCCTGTGTAAAAAAAATCAAAGGCTTGATTTAACCAACCTATCAGTTTAGTCAAAATACTTGATCCCAAACTAAAAATCAAATTTTGGTATATAATTTTGGTCTAAATGGGCATCACTGCCAGCTTCCCAGATTATATAGGTTTTTGCATGTCTGCATATTAGAATCATGCATATGTTTATTGGAGCACAATTCACAATTGCAAAGATATGGAATCAAAGTCCCCATCAACTGATTGGTGGATAAATAATATTACACACACACCATGGAATGCTAGTCAACCATAAAAAAAGAAAAAATAACATCTTTTGCAGCAATTTTGTTGGAACTGGAGGCCATTATCCTAAGTGAGCAACTCAGGAACAGAAAATCAAATACTGCATGTTCTTGCTTGTAAGTGGGAGCTAAGCTATGGGTTTGCAAAGGCGTGCAAATTGGGGACTCAAGAGGGAGGAGGGCAGGAGGGGGGTGAGGCATGAAAAGTTACCTACTGAGTACAAAATACACTGAGTGACAGTTGCACTAAAAGCCCAGACTTGAACACTATACGAGGAGAGACTCCTCAAACAGAATTATCTTTTGGGGGATGGGCCCCTTGTAGTACACTCAGAATTTGTTTCTCCAAATCAAACGGTCAACCAAAGTTTTTATCTGGAAGTTTTCAGAAGGCAGCCTCATGATTTGAGGAAGAAATGTCCCAAGTTATGGCAAACAGGTGACTGGTTCTTCCACCATGAAATGCCTACACTGTACAGAGTGTTCAGCAGTTTTTGACCAAAAATGGCATGACCCTTGTGCCCCCACCCTCCCTATTCACCGGATCTCACCCCAAGCAATTTTCTTTTGTTACCCTCAATCAACAACAACAAAATCCTCAAAGGGAAATGCTTTGCCTATATGGAAGAGGTGGGGGAAAAAAAAAAAAAGCAGAAGCACTAAAAGACACAAAAATTGACAAGTTCAAAAACTGTTTTAGAGCAGTGAAAAAAGCATCTCGTTAGGTGTGTTGCATCAAATGGAGAGTACTTTGAAGGTGACAAGTTTAAACACATAAGAATAAATACACAATTTTTAATAAATAAATTCTGGTTTTGGGGGGTCCACCCTGTACTTGTACCCCACAGCAATTTAAATAAAAAATAAAATAAAATAAAACCCAATGTATAAAATGTAAATTATCATTTGAGTCATGTTTTGCACTGTCACCCAATTTTACAAAATGCAGTAAGGGATGGGCCATATGAATACTCTGATAATACTTCTTTATTTTCTGAAAATTTCTTCAAAATACCAAAGCATTTAAAATTTCCAGAGCTATTAATCATCTTTAAGATCATGGTGATATTACTTAAAACAGATGTGAAAACATATGTTTGCCACAGTTGTATAAGCTGCTCACTTGTCACACTTAATAAATGTTGAGACTCGTACTCTAACTCATTCCCTTTTAATAACTAAAATCTATTAGAGGAAAACATATTTTGCCTTACTATCACAAACATAATTGGTAGAACTTGACTTAGAAAATTCCATTTTAAAAAACTTTCTGCTATAATGGAGATGCAGTTTAAAATGCCACCCCTGTTTATTAATGTCCTCATCAAGATGTGTGACCGACCTATTGAATTAAAATAAGTAAAACTGTGCCATTCCCCAGCAAGAGATTTAAAAATGCCAGTACATACCACTGTGTATTTTATGAAAATCAGTTACTGTACATCTATACTAGTGTTCCAGCTGATTTTTCATAAGACATAACGGTGTATACTTGAGTGCTACAGCACATAGGCCAGTCCTAAATGCCATTTTGATTTATGGGGTTTTAAGTTCTGATAGAATCATATATGTCATGTGCAGCTTGAGACTTTCCTAGACAGGCTGCTTTATTACCAAACTGTCCTTCAAATAATTGTGACTTGGTGGGAAAGAGGTCTCAGGAATAAAATGTTTCCGGGTTATGAATGAAGTTTCATCTTTAACTAGAATTTTATTACCTGTGCCAGAGTTTGGGTAGTTTAATATACTGAGCCTGACTGCTTCTATTCTGACAACTATTCTGAAATCAATCATTTGCATCTTGGAGCTCCAGAGGGTATAACATTTCAATGTCAGGCTAAGAAATGACTAAATATGTGGCAAGGAAACCAACCATGGATCAATAACTTAAAATCACACACTGTTCCAAATTCTGACTAAAATTTTCATTTAGGTAATTATGAAGCAACTTCAGTCTAAAGAAAAAGGAAAATATTCTCCATTAACTCTTCATCTCATGGAATTTTTTTCTCTGTATATTATGAGCATCTGTAGCAGAGATAGAAAACTGTACCCTGTGGTAAAGTATAAACAGATCATCTGATGACCTAATAAATTCCATGTTACCTACTGTCTAACTCATGGTGACAGCAATAATGTATAGCCTATACTATATGGTTATATATTTTCTTTTTATCTTATACTTTCAGCTTTTTAAAAAAATTTAGATTCAAGGGGTACATGTGCTGGTTTGTTACATGGGTGTATTTCATGACAGTGAGGTTTGGACTTCTATCCTTTCAGTTTTTTAAACAAATTTGTACCCAGTTTTCAGATCAGGAGAGCATCACTTTGAAATCCTTATTCTTCCTATCTTTCTTAAACAGATAATCCTAAAACAAAACTTGATACTGTTCAGAAGTGATACATGTAACTCAGCAGATCAAAGCCAGGTTGAGGTCATATTTATCAGTATTACAGGTAAATATTTGATTAACTAACTTGCTAAGCTTTCATTTGCAATGTTGAAATTAGCATATTTTTTAAAATCACTTTCAAGGGTTGAAGAGAGCAGTCTTTCTCCATGATAGCAACTCAGTTTCTTCAAGTATAACCATCAAATGGTGAATTATTTAAATATAATTAATAAAACACATATATATTATAAAGAGAGTCCAATGTCTCTGAGCAGACATAATAAAAGTGCTGAGAATGAAATTTTCAACCACATGCACAAATTTCGCGTTGATGTATAATTTATAACAAAATAAACGAGCTTTGGGTAAACATTTTTATTTATTTTTTTACTATAAAAGAATTTATCCCAAACCAGTATGGATTTATTCTGACTTACAGTAATGTGAATGCAATATAGAACACTGAGATGTTAATTGATTTAGTGCCCAATTATTATATGTACATTAAGTAAGCAAAAATCATTTTACCTTTATTATCCCTTTGGAATTTTTTGATGCTTGGTCCATTATCCTGATCAACAATAAGTTCCTCTCTATTGTTGGGCATCATAACTATAAATAAGAAATGTAACTGAATAATTTCTATTCAAAATACCCAAAAGCAAGACAGAAAAGCATCACATAAATGACCCATATACTCCAGTAACAACTAACATGAGTTTTATATACTTCTACTTCTGAAACACCAGAAAGATTTTTATTTGTCTGAATATTATATAAATAAAAAAATTAATAAGCTTCTTAATCATGTGAATTTCAAAGTATAATTATATACATATGTACATATATAATTGACAACAAAATTATTTTAAAACATTTAAAATAGTTCCTCTTTCAAACTTCAAAAATTCATATGTAAATTAGTTATTTACTTTCATAACAATATAGCTTCCAAAATGTTTCTGAAGAGAATTTACTACTTTATAGACCATGAACTTAAAATAATTATTCATTTAACTCTGTGGAAGTTTTTGCAAATATTATATATAACAAGATTAATAGATAAAAATATGACTTTCTGGTAATTATTATTATTCTTTATTAAAAATTTATATTGAAAGAGTAAAAACATGCTGATTTTCAGAGTTTATCATTTCATTCTCTTTAGCCATATATATTAAAACATTATATAACTTTATTAATAAAATACGGTCACTTTGAAGTTAAAAATCATCAAATTTTTTATTCAATCCTAGAAAATCTCACTGTCATGTTAGGATGACTGTGTAATTACTGCCAGTGGAGTTGAAAATAAACAGTGTTCTTAAGATTTTTTTCTAGAATATTACATTGCTTTGGAAATACTTGAGTTTACTTCTAAGTGTAAGACACTCATTCTCTTACAATATGTCTATCACTGAGTATATTTTCCTATGTACTTGACTTTTTAGCCAGCATTCAATAAATAATTTTCTCCCTATGGTCCTTTTTCCCTTTTTCTCTCTCCTCCCATCCTCATCAATACAAAAATTATATTTTGGTTTCTTGATTCATTCATGGTCAACTGTCTACTAACTGCCTTTTGTCTCGCTCAAACTCACTTGAATCATCGTACACAATGTTGTAACAACCACGTGGAACAGAGTAAAGTTAGAAGATCTATGTCACCTCTTCCAAGAATTAAATTTACTCCCTCAGGACTATTAACCTCAAGCTCTAACTCTCTGGTTCCTAACCCTGACTGCACATAAGAATCTCCTGAGGAGATATAGCAAACCAAAACAAAATATTACTGCCCAGACCCTATTCTAGACCAAGTGAATCAAACTCAAGTTTGTGGTCTTGCAATCCATATTTATAAAAACCCCATAAAGAATTATGACAAGGAGTCAAATTTAAGAATCACTGTGCTCCCTATGAAGTGAAGGAAGCACACACAATATATAATATTGACAGACTAGGTGAGACTTGGATGAATTTCCACAAGAGGAAAATTGTGTTCATTTTTCCCCACACAAATCCTGCACCCAACACCTTACTAATCTCCCAAATTCCTTCTTCTGCCCAAAGCACATTATTTTGTAGAGGCTGGAAACAATCACTACTATGAGCTATAAAAATTTGGAATTCATTTAAAGAACATCATCATACCAAAACTAAAGGAATAGCAGAAATAATTTTCCCTAAAGAAAATGGATACAAGTTTAGATTATGTAGGTATGGAGATGAATTAATGAAGATTTTACTTAGCTCAATTGATCCATAAATATTATATTCTAAATGAGAATTTGTTATGGTAGAATTCACCTGGTAACTTCTGTATAAATGAGTGGTTTCGGACAGTAAGAGAGAATAAGCAATCAAAGTAAAGTCATGCAGAGAAAAGTAATTTTAATCCCTCACATTTCCTTAGCACTTTAGACTTCTGAAGTGTTTTACATGTGATATTTCATCTGACCTCTAAATAACCCAGTGCATTAGGCATTGTGGTAATTATTTCCATATATTAGGTAAAGAAATTCACAGTGGTTAAGTGACATACCAAGATGTTATAGCTAGTTAGTGCTAGTACTATGGCTAGATTTGTGTCATATTAAATGACACATCACCACCAATTTTTCAAATAGTGTCTACGGTGTAAGACTGCTGAGACAATTATATGTATGTGTGTGTGTGTAATTATATAAACGTGGGGAAAAACAAGTTTAATATTTGTTATCTACGTTGTTGAGATTATGGCAAATCATGTATCGAATTGTATTTTAATCACTCTCAAATGATCAACTATTTAATGGATATTTTATCATTCCTTATTCAAAAGAATGCTGTGAATTCAACAAGCGTATTTTATCACATATTGATATCACATACCCTATACAAATTCTATCATATTGTTTCCATGAAATTGATTGATACAGAAAAGAACGGTGTTTGCAGAGAAAAAACTTTTAACAATTTAAGTTTCATTTTGTTGTTCATATTGCTTCAGCAATTAAAAAATGACTAAACTTCAAAGAGTCATTTTTATTAAGGAGGTGTCAGCTCCCCCAGTTTTTCCTTTCCTCTTTATTGTTTAATGAGGTATTTCCTGAAATAATATATTACACTTACTTGTTTCAGGAAAGTTACTCACCCATTCTCTCTGAATGATGATCCATCTGAGAAGGAGAGCTGGACACACTGCTGCTGGGGTGGGAAGAAGTCTGGCTCCCAGGGCGATGACTCTCTTCCAAAGAAGGAGCAGGAGAGGGACTCTCTGGGATCCGCTCCTGACACAAAAGGAAATACAAAAGGAAGCACCATCTGTGTACCAATTTTATGTTGATTGAGTACATAACATTTGAAATGTTGATTTCTCACTTAATCTGAAAGTGTGCACATCCACAATACTTAGTTTTAAATACATATCTTTAGACAAAAACATATTTTTAGTTCTTGTGAAACGAATGAAATGAGAATTAAAGAAGAAAGGGCACATTGTAGAGACTCTAGAAAAGATAATTTCCATTTGTTCTCATATAAAATTCATAAATGATTTTCAACATAGTTGTGTAGTAAAGGTCATTGTTATCATAAGCTTGTAGATGAGTGTAAAGTTCATACCAAGGCACGGAGGGGGATACTACTATCTGATTAAGAAGGAGAACTCACAAATGTAAAGACTTGAGAGTCCTAGAATAAAACTCACAAGTAGTGGCACCTGATACATGTTGAGTTTTTATGCATAGACAAGGGCTATGGAAATAATACACTTGTATTCTATCAGTCCTTAGAAACTTATGTTGAATTCCTCCAGTAAAACATTTTAATAGTCACAGGACATAATTATGGATTTTTCAAACTGACATTAAAATCATTGCTGATTCCTGTAGTAATATATAGATGTTTTTGTTTCCAATAATGAATTTGAATAAAAATCAAATATTTTTTACTTCTGTAGTAACAATTATAGCTCTCTTTGCATTTTTTTATTATGAAAACTTCTACAAAACAATGAAGTTATTCACCATGTTTATACATCACTAATGAATGAATAAATATGAATCATTAGATTAAATTGATTAATATAAGAACCAAATTGCTGTGTTTATGCACATACAAAATTAATGTGACTGGGAGATAAACATGCTGGGACAGATGTTTTACAAAATATTTAATTCATCCATAATAAATTTCTTACATTGATTGTTCTATTATCTATAATCATAAAATCAGTATTCTAATCATCATAACATTAAGAATTAGTTTGTCAGATATGTTCTTGTACATTTTCACATTGATTTTGCATGAGAAACTCAAAATTTATAAATATGCTTAAGAAAAACTATCCAATGCAAAAATAATAGCATGAAAGTTAAGTTATTATTTCATTATTGTGGTTAATATTATGCAATATCTGTTATTGTGGCTGGCAGAATGATGGCACCTCCCCTTCCAAAGATCTACAATTCACATCCTAATCACTGGTACCTGTGTACTTGTTAATTCTCACGGCCAAAGGGACTTTGCACATGCAAATGGGATCCATGAGATAGGGATATTATACTGGATTATTTTGGTGGGCCCAATCTGACCTCAAGCGTCCTTAAATGTGGAGGATACAGACAGATAAGAGGGGTCACCATGATGCAACATTGCTTGTTTTAAAGATGGTGGAAGAGAGTCCTGACCCAAGAAATGTGAGTGACCTTTGAAAACTGAAAAAAGGAAAAGGAACAGATTCTTCCCTGGAACATACTGAAAGAAATGTAGCCTTGCCCATACCTTGCTTTTAGCCATAAAGACCCATGTCTGACTTTTGACCTAAAGAACTCTAAGAAAATAAATTTGCATTGTTTTAAGCCACTAAATTTGTGACAGTTTTTAAATAGCATTTTACATTATTGCTGAGCATTTTATTAACATTCAATAACTTTACTGAAATGAATAGCAAACTTTGAGAATATTAGCTGCAGTATTATATTATTTTATATTGGTATATTTTATATTGGTATAAATACCAATAATTTTAAATATGTGTTACATTTTAAAGACTTTGGAATTGTTTTCATGCATCAAAAACAATGTTTAATTTAATTTAATTATTTTTATTTTAAAGATGTGGGGTACAATTCAGGATTATGTACATAAGCAGTCATTGTACAGGTAATGTTTAGGCCTCCCTTGGGTTTCCACTTCACCTAGTTTACGATTAGGTGCCCATATTGATGTTATGTATTTCCAACTCCCTCCCCTGGTGGTTTTTCACCAATACCAATTCTTTCTTATAGTATTAAGATAAACATTCAGGGTCCGCTTATGAAAGAGAGCATGTGGTACTCAGGTCTTTGTTCTGTGATAGATAGATTCTAAATTCATCCAAGTTGCTGCAAAGCCCATAATTTGGTCCTTCTCTATGGGGGCAAAATATTCCGTCATGTATATATACCACATTTTTAAAAATGCAGTCCAATTTCAATGGGCAGCATGGTTGGTTCCAAGTTTTTGCTATTGTGAACAGTACTGCAGTAAACATGCATGTGCAGGCATCTTTTATTTAGAATGATGTGAGCTTCTCTGGTTATATTTCCAGAAGGGGGATTGCTGGGTTGTTAAGAGCCAGCCTTGGAGGCCCACCAGAATGACAGGGTCCTGGTGACCCCGGGCCACAGGCACTGGAAACTCATTATCCATCTTTCCACTTCCCACTACGTTGTTTGACCTGTCCCTTTTGCCCATGTGATGACTCTGAGGCATGTTTAAAGGACTTTCTTTCGCTTGGTCATGGGTTACAGATCTTGTTTTTAGGGTTAGCATTTGTGACTAATACCTGGTAAAAAGAGGTTTCTGATTTTGTTTAGGAAAAGTATTGTTCTGAATATTTTTGCTTATTATTTGTAGTTGTAGTTATGGTGTTTGGACATAAGGTTATATAGGCATAAGATTTAAGTGTAAGTGAAAGTTTATATTAAGGTATATGTAGGTGATTTATAAGTTTGTTTTGAGATACATATTAAAGTTTTAGTATATAAAAAGTTAAAGGGTTTAGATGTAGAATTTAACTGAGTAAAAGAGGATTTATCTAACAACCAAAACTACCTTGAAGCCTGAAGAACATCACTAGAAGTTTCTTCTAAGCTGTTTTTTCCTTAGAGATACGATGTTCCAGATAGGAAAACAATAAAGGAATTCGAACAAGAGGAAACTACCAAGGGGTTTGAAAGACCAGAGAGTTTTTAAGAAGAAACTCCTTGTCCATGAAAAAAGAAACATCTGCACAGGCACTTCTAGAGGATCTCCAGGTGCACATTCTTCCACCAGATGGAAATATTCTACATATGAACTGCTCCAAAACCCTGGGCCAGAAACTGTTGTTCTGGCCCCCAGAGACTTTATTATGGAAAAATCTGTTTCCCTGGATAATTGGAATAAGGAAGTTAAGTTTATAAAGAGTTAGATTTGTTAGAAAGGTTATAATATATATTAGTTAATTTGGGATATAAATTTTGTTTTAAGTAGAGTTTAATGAAAAGCTTTGTAATTTTATAATTTTAAGATTTTATATTAATGGGTTGCGGAGACTGTTTTTTACAGGATAACATCATTGTGTTGGGATAATGTTGTTTTGGGTGGAAATAGTCTCTGTCCTTAGGACATTAGCCAAGCACCGAGAAGAATACTTAAACTTAGCCGGGCTCGGTGGCTCAGCCTGTAATCCCACGCCTTTGGAGGCTGAGGTGAGTGGATTGCCTGAGCCCACGGGTTCGAGACCCGCCTGGGCAGTGAGACCTCCTCTCTACAATAAATCAAAAAAATCAGCTGGGCGTGGTAGCGCATGCCTGTAATTCCGGCTACTCGGAAGGCTGAGGTGGAAGGATCGCCGGAGCCTAGCAGGTCGAGGCTGCGGTGACCGGGAGCAGCACTGCACTCCAGTCTGGGCGATAGAGTGAGACTCCAACTCAAAAAAAAAAAAATACTTAAACTTAAGCATCATTTTAACATCACAAAGAATCCATGTAATTTGTTGTAAGTGATTTGTTTTGCAATGATGATTTTAACTTGCTCTGTAGCAGTAACTTGCAGAGATTATTTCCCTTGTAGAGAGAAATATAAGCTAGCTACTATTCGCAATAAAATGGCTTCTGCTCAGATCTGAACAGTTGTCCAAGTCTCTCTCTTTCTCTCTTTCTCACAATCGCCGACGCCATATGCACCTTTGGGAATCTCTGGACTCTGCAGGAGCAGGACTCTGGCACTGGGTCATATATGAAAGATTGATTTTTAGATCTTTTGGAAATCGCCACTCTGTTTTACACAGAGTTTGTACTAGTTTACACTAACACCAACAGTGTAGAAAGGTTCCCTTTTCCTCACATCCTCTCCAGCATCTGTTGTTTTTTGCTATTGATGATGGTCCCCCTGACTGGAGTTAGATGGTATATCCGTGTGGTTTTTATTTACATTTCTTTAATGATCAGTGTAGCTGGACATTTTTTTATGTATCTGTTGGCTGTTCATATGTCTTTTTGTTAAGTATCTATTCATACTTTTGCCCACTTTATAATAGGACAGTTGTGGTTTTTTGTTTTGTTTTTTTTTCCTTTTGGCATGTTTGAGTTCCTTGTAGTTCCTGGATGTTAGGCCTTTATCAGATATAAAGTTGGCAGATATGTTTCCCATTCTGTGGGCTGTCTCCCTCTCAATTTATTTTGCTTTGCAGAAGCTTTTCAGTTTGATGAGAACCCACTTAGCTATCTTATCTCTTATGCATGGGCATTTGGGGTTTTGACCACAAATTGGTTGCCTATTCCAATTTCCATAATGGTGTCTGCTGCATTTTCTAAGATTCTTATAGTTTGAGGTTTTATGTTTAAGTCTTTGATCCACTGAGATTTGTTTTGTATGGTGATAGGTAGAGGTCCTGTTTCAATCTTCTGTATGTGATCGGCCAGTTCTCCCAGCAGTGTTTACTGAATAGGTTCTCCTCTTCCCAGTGGTTGTTGGTGGAGGATTTGTTGACGATGAGTTGAGAAATTGAGGTTTTGCTTCCAGAATCTCTATCCTGTTCCACTGGTCTTTATGCTTGTTCTTGTTCCAACACCAGGCTGTTTTGATGATTGTACTCTTATAGTAAAGTTTAAGTCTGAAAGTGTGAAACCTCCTGCCTTGCTTCTTTTGCTAAGGATTGTTTGGGTTATTCTTTGTCTTTTATTTTTCCATATGAATTTCTGTATTGTTGTTTCCAGTTCTGAAAAGAATGATGTTGGTAATTTAATGGGTATTATGTCAAATCTGTAGATTGCCTTTGGTAGGATGGACATCTTAACAATGTTGATTCTTCCAATACTTGAGCATGGAATATTTTTTTTTTTTCATTCGTTTGTG
This sequence comes from Carlito syrichta, assembly GCF_000164805.1. Taxonomy (NCBI): domain Eukaryota; kingdom Metazoa; phylum Chordata; class Mammalia; order Primates; family Tarsiidae; genus Carlito; species Carlito syrichta. Next base: position 83,180 of record NW_007253093.1, read on the forward strand.
TCTTCTTTGATTTGTTTGAGCAGTATTTTGTAGTTTTTATTGTAAAGGTCTTTCACCTCTCTGATTAGGAAGATGCCTAGATATTTTACTTTTTTATGGTTACTGTGAATGGGATTGTAGTTTTTATTTGTTTCTATGCCTATTTGCAGTTGGTATATAAGAATTTGATTGCATTTTGCATATTTATTTTGTAACCTGAGACTTTGTCAAAGTCCTTTATCACTGCAAGGAAGTTTTTGAAAATTTATCTTGAATTTTTGAGATATAGAATCATATAATCAGCAAGAAGAGATAACATAAATTCCTCTGTTCCTCTTTTGATACCCCTGATTTCCTTTTCTTGTCTGACTACTCTAGCTAGGACTTCCAATGCTATGTTGAACAGGTGGGTTGAAAGTGGGCAGCTTTATGTTGTGTTTTTCAAGGGAAATGTTTCCAATTTCTGTTCATTTAGCAATATGTTGGCTGTGAGATTATCATAGATGACTCTTGCTATTTTGAGGTATGTTCTCTCTGAGCCTAAGTGTTCAAAGGTTTTTATCAAGAAGGAATGCTGAATTTTATCAGAAGCTTTTTCTGCATCCAATGATATAATCATATGTTTCTTGATTTTGCATCTGTTAATGTATTTAATTACATTTATGATCTTGTGGATGTTGAAGCAGTCCTGCCTCCTGGTCATGGTGGATGATTTTTGAGATGTGTTGTTGGATCCGATTTGCTGAAATCTTATTGAGAATTTTTACATCTATATTTATCAGGGATATTGGCCTGTAGTTCTCTTTCTTTGTTGAATCTTTACCCAGTTTAGGTATCAGTGTGATCTCAGTTTCATAAAACTGATTTGGGGAGAGTTCCATGTTTCTCAATTGCCTAATATACTTTCAGTAGGATTGGTATCAACTCCTTCTTGAATTTTTTTTTAGAATTCTGCAGGAACGTCATCTGATCCAGGGCTTCATTTGGAGGTAGTTTTCTTATGATGAAGTCAACATCCTCAGTTGTTATTGATCTGTTTAGTGTCCCAAATTCTTCTTGTTTCAACCTTGGGAGGTTGTGTGATGTCAGAAATCCTGCATTTCATTTAGGAGGTTTTAGAGTTTGTTTCCATATAGGTATCATTATAGCAATCTCTGATAATCTTTTGTATTTCTTCAGGGTCAGTTTTGATTTGATCTTTTGCATTTCTGTGTTTATATGGGGTTTTTTCTCTTTTTTTTTCTTGGTCATTCTGCCTACGGGACCATCAATCTTGTTTATACTTCAAAGAACCAGCTGTGTGCTTTGTTCATTTTTTCTATGATATTTTTGTCTGAATTTGTGCTTTTACTTTGGTGATCTGGATTCTTCTGCTGAAGTTAAGGTTTTCTTGATGTGTGTTTTTAAAGATATAAATTCTCCTCTTAGTATTAATTTCATGGCATCTCAGAGGTTTTGGTATGATATTTCTTAGCTTTCATTTGTTTCCAGGAATCTTTTAATTTCTGTTTTGATTTCTGTGTTGACCAAGGAGTTGTTCAGCATCATGCTATTTAGTGTCCATGTCTTTGTGGGTTTTGGGGGAATATTGCTGGTGTTGATATTTATTTTTATTCCACTGTGGTCTGAGAAGGTGCATGGCAGTATTTTGGTCTTATGAAATTTGTTTATGGTTAATTTATAGCTGAGGATTTGGTCAGTCTTGGCATACATTCCATGTGGTGTTGAATGGAATGTATGTTCCATGGTTGTTGGATGGAGTGTTCTATGTGTATTTATTAAGTCCATTTGGTCAAGCATCAAGTTGAGGTGCTAGATCTCTATGTTGATTTTTTGCTTCAAAGATCTATCTAGGGTTGTTAGTGGGGGTATTTAAGTCCCCAGCTATGATAGTGTTAGAGTCAGTATCTTTTTAAAATTTACTGAGTAGCTGCTTTATAAAAGCTGGTGCTCCTGTGTTGGTTGTATATATGTGTAGGATGGATATTTCTTGTTGATGGATTGAACCTTTTATCATCATGTAGTGTCCTTCTGAATCTTTAAAAATGTTTGATAACTTAAAGATTGTTTTGTCTGATATTATGATTATGACTCCTGCCTTCTTTTGTGATCCCTATGCCTGAAAATTTGTTTTCCTCCTCTAGCTTTGAGTCTGTGAGTGTCCTTTTGTATTGAGATGTGTTTCCTATATGCAGCATATTGTTAGGTCTTTTTTTTTTTTTTTTAGTTGGAGTCTCACTCTGTCACCAAGACTGGAGTGCAGTGGCCGCTCCTGGCCACTGCAGCCTCGACCTGCTGGGTTCCAGCGATCCATCCACCTCAGTCTTCCAAGTAGCTGGAACTACAGGCGCACACTACGACACCCAGCTAATTTTTTATTTATTGTAGAGATGAGGTCTCATCAAGTTGCCCAGGTGGGTCTTGAACCCGCGGGCTCAGGCAATCCACTCACCTCAGCCTCCCAAGGCATGGGATTACAGGCTGAGCCACTGATCCCGGCTAGGTCTTTTTTTTTAATCCAGTTTTCCATTCTACATCTTTTCAGTGGTGCATTTTGTCTATTCATGTTCAGGCTGATTATTGAAATTTGCGAGTTTGTCCTTGTCATAGGTTTTTACAAGGATGCTTTGTTTTCTCTTTGCTTCTGTGTTTGTTTGTGATCTTGTGAAGTGCATGGTCATTCTTTTGTTTCTTTTTTCTTCTGTGCACAGCACCTTTTTAAGCATTTCCTGTAGAGTTGGTCTGGAATCAGCATATTCTTTTAGGAATTAGATGTCTGGGAAGGATTTAAATTATCCTTTGCTGGGGAAACTTAGCTTGACTGGGTAAATAAATATTGGTTAAAATTATTTATCTTTGAGAGCATTGATGATTGGGATCCAAACACTTCTGGCCTGTAGTATTTCTGCAGATAATTCTCCAGTGATTCTGATTGAACTTCCCTGGTAGGTAGGTAGTCTGACTTCTTTCTCTTGCTATCTGTAGGACTTTTTTTTAAACCTCCCTTTGTGTAGGCAAATTACTATGTGTCTAGGAGTTGGTCTTCTTATAAGATGTCTTGTAGGGGTTCTTTGAATCTCTTGTGCTTGTATACTCATCTCCCTGGACAAATGAGGTAAGTTTTCTTGGAAAAAAACCTCATGTAATTATTTTCCAAGGTTTTTCCATTTCTCTTTCTATTACAGGTTTTCTGATCTAAGTTGGGCTTCTTTATCAATTGCACTTCTCTTGGAGAGTTTCTTCTTTCTTCTGAAGTTCTTTTCTACATTTTTAATAGATTGGGTTAATTCCATATTTTGGTCTTCCAGCTCTGAGATTATTTCTTCTGGCTTGGTCAATTCTGCTTCCCATGCTTGTCAGTTTGTTATTTATTTATTGGATGGAGTACTTCATTTCTGTTATTTATAAATTGTTTTCTTGAGTCTGTCCAACTTCACTGCAGCTTCACTTAGATTTATCTCTTGCATTTCTTGATTTTTATTAATTCTATCCAATGATTCTCTAATCTCTGTAAACACCTTCTGGGTACCATCATTCTCAGACATACCCATTGTTGTGCTCCAGTAGCTGTTCTTTTAGGCAGTGACACTATGTTGGAGCTCTGAAGATTACCAGTGATTTTTCAAATTATTTTTTCTTTATTTGTAACAGTTCTCTTATCTTTCTCTTCAATCTCATTGCTCAGTGGGAAATGGAGAAGAAATCACTTCTGATATTTGAAGGACCTTCTGTCTTTCACTGAACCAGGATTCCAGGCTTGTTCCATTATGAAATAGGGCTGGAGGTAGTGCACTGTGCATCTCTTTACAATTTTGAGCACTTACTAAAGGGTAGAGGAGGGGCTTCAAGGATTCAGAACCTACTGATGGGTAACATTGCTTGGTATCTGCTGAATAGGCCAGCTGGGACTTGCTCTCCATCTCCACAAAATATGACTTTAAAAATGGGTGTGCTCATGTAGCTCCTGAGTTCAAGACAGGGTATAAGAGAAAAAAGAGAGGGAAGAAGGAGAGAAAAAAGGGAAAGAAAAAGAAAGAGAGAAAAAACAGAGAAAAACAAAGAGAGAGAAAAAGAAGTAGGAAAGAAAGGAAAAAAACCAACCCACCAACAAATAAACAAAGGAAACAACTGAGACAAACATATAAACAAACAAGAAAGGAGGGGGGGAAAAAACCTCCAAAAAAACAAACTAAAACTCAAACAACTCCTTGATAGAGATTTCTCAGCTTTAGTATATCTCTTTGAGAGGATGAGAGTTCCCTCTTTTGGTGGGTTTTGCAATGCAGGTATGTTACTGCAGGTTCACTCTTTGCTGTTGAAACTTAAGATATTAGAACCTTCACCCCCAGATGCCTGAAATTGGTAGCCAGTGCACACCCATGGGGGTGCTTTGGGGGATAACTTGACTCAGTCTCTCCCAGGATCTCCCCCCACTTCCTTCCTCTCCTGTCATGGTCACAGCTCCTATAGTGCCCAGTGTGTGGCAGAGGAATGGGGCCACCTACCTCTATCCTGTCCTCCTGAACTCTTTCACTTATTGCTAGGAGAAGAGGAAAGTCAGTTGGAACTAACCAACCTCCTTCTCACTCAAATCTGCTGTATGCATCTATCACCCAGCAGCTGGCTCAGGGTGGAGGGTGGATCATCTGGGGCTCCACATCTGCCATTACCCACCATGGTTTATGCACTGGGGGTGATGCTCTTTGAGTTCATGGAGAGCAGCCCCAGAGCAATACAGAGCTCACCCCCTGGTCTTAAGATGCAGGTCTGTTGCTCCCTGGATGCTGCCCAGGAGCACTTCTCTGCCCAGGCTTTAGAGTGGCTGCTCAGTTTCTCTACAGACTATTGTTCTTTCTGCAAATGGGGACAGAAAAGATAACTTCCTCTCCAGCAAGTACCACATTCTCCAGATCTCAGGTCCCAGTGGCAGGGCCTTGCAGCCTGTCCTGGTGTTGGAAGCATTAGCAGCAAGTCCAGGTTCTGGGTGGCCTCTCCCTACTGCTTCTTTGAAATTCTGCCTCTGGCTCCCTCACTACATTCCTTCCATGGCCCTCACTGCCAGTGTCTGACCTGATGGTGTGGTGGTGAGAACCAGGCAGTCACTCTGGCAGCTATTTCCTGGGAAAAGCTTTATTGATTTTAGAAAATAGTATTCAGCTTCTGCTCTCTGGGAAGCACTAAGGTCCAAGCAGAGTGGATGCAGCTCCAGCCACTTCACCAGGAGAGCCCTGGCCACTTGCTCCCAAGTCCTCACTCAGTTAGCTACTCACATGCCCACTTACCCACAGATAAGAATGCAATTTCATCCATATACCCACTCACTCACACAGGAACTCATGCAGTCTGACTGACTATACTGCCATCTTCTTGGAACCTCAAAAACAATGTTTTAAAATGGAGTAATATGCTGGTACATTTCATATCTATTTTAGTATGCAGGAAAATACCTAGTTGTCACACAAGGTGTGCAGAGAAAAATATATATATTGTGTGTGTATATATATATACACACACACACAAAGCAGAAGAAAAGAATCGTCTTTTTTTCAGTAATTGAGAGGGTGAGAGCTCCCTCTTTTGGTGGGTTCTGCGACTGCATGTATGTTACTGCAGATTCCCTCTTTGCTGCTGAAACTTAAGATGTTAGAATCTTCACCCCCAGCTGCCTGCAATTGAGTAGAAATTTGGAGAGATGGTATGGAGATGGACAGAAAGATCTATCTAACCCTCTTACAACATCTTTTTACTTTTTTAAAAAGATGAATAGTTTATCAGGTGTAAAATTCAACCTAAATTGTACTATTTTAAAATATATTATCCAAATAGTATTTGTGCATGCATGCGCACACACACACACACACACACACACACACACACACACCCCAATGAAAGAAATTTCATATATGTGGCCAAAATTTATTTTTACCTTTTACTGTTGTGTCCCATTGATTCTGTGGCAAAATATATGCATAAATATATAGCATTCAGTATTCATCTTTGAATTCTAATTTGATTTAAAATTGTGTAATTCACTGAGCTACAACTATCTATATTGGACCTCTGAAAGAATGGACAGGGACAAAATTCAGCAGTTACTGTGGAAAAAATAGAACTGAGAAACAAAAATGATTGTGTAGTGGCAAACAAGAATCATACATACAGTAATATATACTGCCATAAAAAAATAAAACAAGTCTGAGTGATTCATACAGTTGATGGTTTGGTAAAACAAGATAATCCAACTGACAATGATACTTAGTCCTGCCTACTATGCCTAATAATAAAATGAAAGCTCATTCTGAATAAATAACAACTGAAAGGACATATACACAAATAGCAATGCTATGAATGAGAAAAAAATCTACAATTCTACAGTAAAGGATTTCCCCCAAAGTGTCTGAGAACAGTATATGATCACACAATAAGAACTTCAATAATTTACCCTCAAACTCCTTATTTAACACTTTCAACAACATATTATGTGAAACAATAACCTAACTTTAAGAACACGATTTAGAGAGTGAATATTAATTGTGACAGTGACATTTTGCATGAAGAAATTTTTTTTAAAGATTTTGTAGTTTGTACTTTCCATAGCTAATCAAGGTTTGGTTCATTGTTATTATTTTCTTAAGGCAGCAGAAAGGTCAGACATATTTTCACCATGTAAACCATGTTAGACAAGTCTAATAACTTACATTGATTAAGAATTAGGTGTGTGTTGGGAGCCAACATCTATAGCTACATGGCTGAGGCCTGTAAAGGCCCATCTAGAAGATCGCCTCTGACATAGGATATCAGTTATACCTATAATATTGGCGTGTGATTAGTGACCAGTGTGCATACATGGCAGTAAAACTTATAAGTAAATCTCAATACACCTGATGGAAAGTCCATAGCAGAATTGTTTCTCTCTGTCTTTCTAAGTTTTACTTCTTTCTAGATATTTTTTAACTTCTATTTCCTGGTAGACTGGGTAGTCAGCTCTTGTTCCCGAAAGCTGTTTCCCCTAGGGCTAAAATTAGAAACTAAATAGTTTTGTCGCCCTGCCCCTAGCCAGGCAGAACGTTTTCTTTTGTTTCGTTAATTACCGAAACTCTGTCTGCTTCAGCCCATGGCCGCCATCTTGGCAGCCATGCATTTCCTTGTTCAAGAGTGTGACAGTTACTATTTGATTTTTAGAGTAGACTTGTTAGGATAAAATATATACATATACACTCATAGTTGCCTAAATTTATGCTTGCTGTTTTGTTTCCTTTTGCTACATTATTCAAATATAATAATTACTATACGATTTATAAAAGAATTAATGATGAGGTAATAGCTTAATAGGATATAGCATAGTATTAAAGTCCAATCACTAGATCATATAAAAATTAAAGTTTAGACATATGAAACATATGAATGATAGTAAAGTTTTGTAGTTTAAGAATAAGTTTTAACTGAGTTATAAGGCATTACGTTAAATCATAATAGGTTAATAGTATAACTGACAGTTAAGTCATTTAACTAAACTTATAGATTATAGTATAGTGTTAAGTTGATAATATTAATCGTTAAAAATATTAGGAGTCAGTAAACCTAGAGTTAACTTAGAAAAGTTTTTTGTATTAATCAGGGTATAGAACAAAGAGTATAATATGAATGATTCATTGAACATTATGGAAAACACTTTGAACGATTTGTATTGAAATTGTGCACCTGTGACCTTAATGCAAGCACGGCAGGCATCATGGAATTCGAATTGTTTGCTTGGAAATTGCAGATCTCGCAGAGGTCTTGTGATGCATAGTTTGTAAAGCACGGAACTTGTATGCCCCCAGTAAGTGATTATCACACTGCTGGAGGGTATAGAAAATGGTATATAAGTTGGAAGGAGTCCGAATAAAATTTGGCTTCAGTCCTGATCAGACTGTTCCCAGAAGAACTGCCTCTGAGTGGTCTCTTCTCGCCGTCCAGATTCTCTGGTGCGGGTCCTAAGCTACCCTTGGTCAGTGCTGGTCACTGACAGGTGTGTTTAGCCGGGCTAAGTGGTTCAGCCTGTAATCCTGTGCCTTTGGGAGGCTAAGGTGAGTGGATTGCCTGAGCCCATGGGTTCGAGACCCACCTGGGCAGCAAGACCTCATCTCTACAATAAATCAAAAAATCAGCTGGGCGTGGTAGCATGTGCCTGTAATTCCGGCTACTCGGAAGGCTGAGGCGGAAGGATCGCTGGAGCCCAGCAGGCGAGGCTGCGGTGGCTGGGAGCGGCCACTGCACTCCAGTCTGGGAGACCGAGTGAGACTCCAACTCAAAAAAAAAAAAAAGAATTAGGTGTTTTTATAAAAAAAAAATCTCTGTGGAAGTGAAATGCTTAATTGCTCCTGAAATAATGAACAATTCTATGAATGGTTTCTTCTTTGCAAGTAAACAAATGCATTTTTCAGCCCTGTAATCAGTATGCATCTATTTTGCTACTTAACTGCAATGTGCTTTGGTTCATTAGGTGACTACTATAGTGTCTCAGCATAGCTAAAATTTCACAGCAAGTCAATCTGTTTTATTACAAATGAGAACACAAGTGTTAATCTCCTCACCATTTGCCAAATACAGGGTTAACAGTATTTGCAACAAATCAATAAGATCATTTAAAAAAGAAAATTGCAAATCAAAAACCCCAATCATTTTTACTCATTGATGACGTCATTTTATATGGCATTTATGACTTTTACAACCCTGTCACTTTTCTTGAATTTAATTCATGCGCCAGCAAAAACAGCTTTAGCTCTGAAACACTGCAGACGTCTTTTCCAGATTCAATATAGCAAAGGAGAGAAATTTGCAAAATTGATATATCCTCACATAACTTAATCATTAGTTTTCTATGCAATTAGTAAAATTATCTTCAATAATAACTCAGCTTCTGACATGTACTTATATAGTTCAAGGATTATGTCATAAAAAAGGGGCATTATAGAAAATGTTATTCCTAGCGTGTCCTCCATTATCATACTATTTATTTTCTTTAGAGATATATCAGAAATGGTAAAGGAGGTATTCATCATATGAAATCATTTGAAAGTACATTTGAACCTTCATAAAGAGCAGCGGAAATGCTTTAGAAATTTAAGTTTTTTTTTTACAAGGTTTTGCACCATCAATTTGACTTAGGATTTAGTTTATTAGCACTAAAGTATCATCTATGGCCATTTTCATAGAGATCATTTATTTTATCTCACTATATTCCTGTACATCCTTGGAAATATGGTAGTATACCCAGAATTTATGAAGTGCTGATTTATGTGTATTAAACATCTGTGCCATGTAGTTATATGTATATACACATGTGTTTTGTTGCCTTTTAATAGCAACCATCTCAATGTTGACTTGTTGCCTTGATATTTTATTATATTGATTCTTGTCAAACCTTCAGAAAGATTATGCAATATATTATTTGTTTTTTTATTTTTATTTAATTTGAATTCATCTCTCACTGTAATGATTGTTCCAAATGTTAATCTGTTAATGAGTTCCTAAAGGATTTAATGGCATTTCACTGCTGAGAAGTGTTTGGAAGTTTATTTAAATGCTAGATATTTTATTCATGTATTTGCCTTGATATTTTATATTTAATGGATGTGCTCTTTCTGTACTGTCACCAGAGCTAGGCAGAAACAGAACAGATTAGAACTTGACAGACTTTAATAATAAACCCAGGGATAATAAAATAAAGTTTGCTAATTGTTCCTAATAACATGGCATACACTAATTCTAGGGAAAAAAATGATACCCAAACATGGTAAGTCTGAATACTATTGGAAACATGACACTTATGAAAATTTTTGAACCAATTTAAGGATCAGTCTCTGTTCTACAATCACTAATTGCCATTGCATTTTCATGTCAGATTTTGTAAACTTAAAAAAAAAGGTGAAAAGACTCTTGAGGTTAAAAAGGAAAATAATACAATTTAGTAACTACCAAGCTTTCTATTCCAGGATAGGAGTTGTAGCTTCATGTACATTTCATTGGTCTATAAAATGTGAATGTACAATGCTCTTATCTTTTATCTCCAAGAATAGTTAAATAACTTAGCACTCAGAGAAAATACTTTACATATTGTGAGTTTTCACTCTGCAGTAGTTTTGAAGGCATAGTTAAATCCTAAATTCAAAGAGGCAATATAATATTGTACATAAGAAATAATGCCAGATTTGAGATGTAGCTGAAACATGTAACCACAAAAGAGTCAAAAATCATAGATACACCCCATGTGTGACCTATGTGATGTTTGAGCAAAGGACCCTCTCACCTCTTTGGTATGATGAACTTATCCTGGAAGAGGCTGACATTAAAGGAATCAGCCATAATATCTGCTCATAGCATGTAAATGCCCTAAAGAGGGAGAATGGATATTTCAGTATGAAAATGCATGGTTTCCAAATCATGTTGTCGGCTTGGAACTATGTCACCCATCCATTCACCCACTTAAACAAACAAACAAATACAAACAAACCTCATATCTCACTCAGTGCACATTCATCTCTTCTAAAAGATAGTAATAGCTTTGCTTTTCTATAGAGCACTTACAATAAAACTCAAGTACTAATTTTGTCAGTGAATTTGAATTATCACACAAAAAACCTTCTCTGTGTTGACTAATTTTAATTACCAGATTTCACATGCTAATGCAATTGCCTTGTGACCATTTCTTATCAATTCATTAATTGCCAGCTGCTCAGACAAACAAGAAATACAGCTAATTAGATGGTACGGCAAATAGCCAAACAACAGCTTTCTATTTAAATTTCTTAACTTTGTTATCAGAGAAAATTATGGCACACTGACATTACAAAGTTTCCCCCATTACAAAAAAAAAAATGTATTATAAGGCACTTAAATGTCAAATAGGGAATAGACTTTCATATCTGTCAGGTATCTTACCTATCTTTGCCTTTAGGATTTTGCTACATTTAGTGATATAACTGAAGGACGAACAGTCTTGCAAGCCTAATAATCATAATGCAATTTCCGATTCATGTTATAGCTATATCAGTTATTTGCTACCAGTGTTAATTGCTAAGGCAACACTAAAGGAATCTGAGCCAGAACTAAAATTTACTATGTGTCTGGTGTAGCAATATTGCCAAACTAGTTTCTGGCAAAACAACAGCAAATATTTGTTTGCAACTTGAAATGTATTTTCCATTTTTGGAATTAAAATCTGTATTACTAAAAATAATCTATGTTGAAAATACTTCCCAAAATTTAATATACAATAAATCTTTAGCTTTCATTCTTTCATACAAAAATATTTATAAAGTGCTTAATGTACCCTATTGGGGATGGAAGGAAGGCATACAGGTGTTTATGCATCACATGTAGATGCCCATAGTTCAAACTAGACTAAATAAACCACATGTAAACACTCAAAAATTATTTAAAACAAAATACAAATCAAATCAATTTTGATATTAGAATGGGCATCCCTCTTTAACACCCAACAAACTCTTATTCTTTTTGGGGGCGCATAGAGATCAAGGCAGCAATTACAGGTGAACAAATGCCCTCTAGAGAGAGGAGCCAATATTTGTAGGCAAATCTAACAGTGGGACACTGTTGGTCCTGGTACAGGACCTCTGCCTGCCATACCCAGTGCCAAAAGGCACTACAAAATGTACTGAGGATAATTCTGCTGGCACAGACATATCTCCCCAATACTCAAATATGCCATTAAGAAGCCTGAAAGTTTCCAGTCCAGTCCATCATTGTTGACACCAGATTGCTCCAGGATCTGAGGTTGGTCTGCCCTAGTCTACCAGTATCATCACAGCTGACACTCCCACACACATGCTACCAACAGGCCAGCCTAACCTATTTAACACATTTCAAGCACCACCAACGTGAACATGGGTCACTTGGGTTCCAGTGGGTTGATTTACCACCATTGTTGACATGACTCACATCACACCATTCCAGAGGCCTGAGAACCTGCTCACACACTCAGCACACTGTTGCAACTACCAGCATACAATCATGTCATCTGAAGGTGCAAGAATCATCCCTCCAGGATTCACTAACAATGGTGTCAGTGTAAACTGCTCTGGAGAATAAGAGCAAGGACACTCTGCCCAATGCTGCCATGACTATGGCCAAAGAATGGCCCACCTTTGTCATCCTAATCCCCAGCAAAACATCAGCACAGCCTCAATTAATAATCATATGTGAAAATACCAGTAAATCACAGATGCCACTTACCCTGTGTACTGCTGAAGAAATCATATGGAGATCATACTATAGCAGGCACCAAAATCAAAGCCAAAGCATCCTACTCAACCCACAACGTATATCAGTCTTTTGGAAAGAAATCTTACCTTACAAAAGCAATTTCAAAAACCTCAAAGAAAAGATTGTCAAACCAGATGTGCAGATGTTAATGCAAGGATAAAGGAGAGGTGGACATGCAAGGAAATATGACAACACCAGCGGATCACAACAATTATTCAAGCAACAGATCCTAATCAAAAAGAAATTCATTAAAATCCAGATGAAGAATTCAAAATATTGATTTTAAAGAAACCAAATAGATGCAAATGAAATCCAAAACCAATACAAATAAATAGGAAAATCAATTCAGAATAGGAATGAAAAATGTACCAAGGATATAAGTATCTTTTAAAAATTCTAGAACTGAAAAAATCATTAAAGAAATACAAAATGCATTTTAAAAATCAATAATAGACTAAGCCAAGCCGAATAAATAGTCTCAACTTGAAGATAGGTCCTTTCAAATAATTGTGTCAGACAAAAATAAGGAAAAAAAAAAAAGAATAAACAAAGCTTGGCAACGTTTGGGACTACACAAAGCAACCGAACTTATAAACAATTGGTATTTCCAATAAGAAAGAGGGATAAAAAACTACAGAAAACCTAGTTAATGAAATAATTGATAAAAATTTAATAAATACAGCCTAAGAGACATCCAGATACAGCAGGCCCAGCAATAGCAGGAAAATACATTGTAAAAAGGACTTCACCATAGCATATTATAATAAGAATGTCTAGTCAAAGTAAAAAACAACAACAACAAAAATTAAAATATGCAGGAGTAAAGTATCCAATCATCTATAAAGGAAATCCTGTCAGCAATAACATTTCAAGCCAGAAGAGAATGAGATGGCATTTTCAAGGTGCTGGAAAAAATAAACTGCCAATCAAAGAATTTATATCCAGCAATAATAAGATTCATAAATGAGGAAGAAGTAGTCTTGCCCAGACAAGCAAATGCTGAGGAAATTTACTACCACTAAACTAGCCCTAAAAGAAATGCTCAAATGAGTCTTAAAAAATGAAACAAAAAGTAGATGCACCATCATGAAAATACACAAAAATATAAAACTCAGGAGTTGTATAAAACAATCACACAAAGAAAGAAGAAAAATAAATCAAATGACAAGATGACAGAATTCCATCAAACCAAAAAAGACAAACAGAGGGAAAAAAATGAATTTATAAAGCAACTAAAAAATCTTTTAACAATATCACAAGAACAAAATGACACATATCTATATTAACCTTGAATGTAAGTGGATTAAATGTTTTACTTAGCGACTACAGTTTGGTGAAATGAAAAAAAATATGTGAACTACTACACGTTACTTACAAGAAACTCACTTGACCTGTAAAAACAAACTAATAATAAAGAATTGGAAAAAGATACCCTACACAAACAGAAACCAAAAGAGAGTAAAAGTAGCTATAGTGATACCAGAGAAAACAGATTTTAAATCATAAACAGTAAAAAAAAGTCATTATTAATAATAAAACAGTCAATTCAATAAGAGGATATCACAATTCTGAATATTATACACTCCACACCTGAGCACTCAGATTCATAAAATAAATATTACTAGACTCAAAGAGAGAAAAAGCAATGTAATACTAGTGGGGGACTTCAACATCCCATTCACAGCATTAGACAGATTGAGTCACAAAATCAACAAATAAACATTGAACTAAAATTTGGCTTCAGACCAAATAGACTTAATAAACATCTACAGAAGAACCTATGCAACAACTAAGGAATATATATTCTTCCCAATAGCCCATGACATATCCTCTAGGATAGGCTATACTTTAGAACAAAAAATATACTACAACTAATTTTTTCAAAATCATATAAAATATTTTCTCAGACCACAATAGAATAAAAAAAGAATTCAATAACAAGAAGAACTCTGAATACTGCAGAAATGCATGAAAATTAAGCAATGTTCTCTTGAACAATTATTGGTTCAGGGCTAGAGCTAAGAAAAAAAGTTTTTTGAAACAAATTAAAATGGAAACACAACATACCAACGTACTGTGATATACAGCGAAACTAGTGCTAAAAGGGAAGTTTATAACATTAAATGCCTACATATAAAAAGTAGAAAGATTACAAATGAACAACCTAATACTGCTCCTCAGGGAGCTAGAAAAGCAATAAAAACCAGAAGAAAATAAAAATAAACATCACAGCAGAATGAAATGACATAGAGATCAAAAGAACAATGCAAAGGATGAATGAAATTAAAAGTTAGTTCTTCAAAAGATAAATGTGATAAGTTGCTAGTTAAAATTACAAGAAATGAAGAGAGCAAATCCAAATAAACAAAATTAGAAATGAAAAAGAGACATTACAATTCATTTCAGAGAAATACTAAAGATTTTCAAAGAAAATTATGAACAACTATGTGCTCACAACCTGGAAAAATCTAGAGGAAATGGAGAAATTCCTGAAAACATACAACCTCCCAAGAGTGAGACTAAAAGATATAGAAAATCATATCAATAATAAGTAGCAAAGTTGAATCGGTAATTTAAAAAAATCTCCCAACCAAAAACAAAACCCAGGACCAGAATAATTCACAGTCAAAATACATACAAAGAATATCTAATGTGAATCCTCTTGAAACTGTTCCACAAAACTGAGGAGGAATTTCTGCCTAACTAATTTCACAAGGTCAATATCACCCTGATACTAAAACCAAACAAGGTCACAACAATAAAAGAATACTGCAGATCAATATTCCTAAAAAACATAGATGTAAAAATCCACAACAAAATACAAACAAACAAAATCTAATAGCACACCAAAAAGATACTAGAACATGGTCATGTGGTTTTATGCCAGGGATGCAAAACTGATTCAACATTTATAGACTGGTAAATGTGATATGTCCCATGAACAGAATTAAGGACAAAAACCCTATGGTCATTTTATTAGACATAGAAAAAGCATTTGTTAAAATTCAGCATTCCTTCATGATAAAAATCCTCAACACACTAAACATAGATGGAACATACCTCAGAGTAATAAAGGCCACATATTGCAAACTCATTTTCCAGCAACCTACTAAACAGAACAAGGATCTCAGTGTTCACCATTTCTATTCCACACAGGCATCCATATTGGAAAATAGGAAGTGAAATAATCCCTGTTCACTGATATGATCTGATATCTAGAAAATCCTAAATACTTAACCAAAAACACTCTTGCATTTGATAAATGGATTTAGTAAAGTTTTGGGATCCAAATTCAATGTATAAAATGAGTGGCATTTCTATATACCAGTCCAGCAGAGAACCAAATTAAGAAGGCAACCTCATTTACAATAGCTACAAAAAATAAAATAAAATACCTAGAAACATATTTAACAAAGGAAGTGAAATATTTCCACAAGGAAATCTATAAAACATTTATGAAAAAAATTGCAGATGACACAAACAATTATAAAAACATCTCATGGTCATGGATCAAAATAATTAACATTGTTAAAATGACCATATTGTCCAATGCAGTCTACAAATTCAATGCAATCCCTAACATAATGACAAGGCCAATGTTTACAGAATTAGAAAAAACTATCCTAAAATCCAAAGGGAGCCAAAAAATAGCTTAAATAGCCATAAACAATCCTGAGCAAATAGAACAAAGCTGAAAGCATTGCAATACCTGACTTCAAATTAGACTACAAAGCTATAGTAACTAATACAGTATGGTACTGTTATAAAAATAAACATATAGAGCAATGGAAAAGAATGAAGAACACAGAAATAAAGCCATATTTCCACAAATAACTGATCTTTGACAAAATTGACAAGGACACACATGAGGAAAAGGACACCTTTTTCAAGAAATTGTGATGGAAAAAATTAGATTACCATATACAGAAGAATGAAATTAAACCTCTATCTCTCATAACACACAAAAATTAACTCAAAATGGATAAAGACTTAAATATAAGATCTGAAATTATAAAAATACTAGAAGAGTATACCTAGGGAAACTCTTCTGGACATTGATCGAGAAAAAAAAAATGACCAAGAACTTAAAACCACAAGCATCAAAAAGAAAAATAGACAAATTTGACTTGATTAAACTAATAGGCTCTGCCCAGTAACATAAATAATCCAAAGAGTGAACTGATAATCTGCATGAGAAAAAATATTTGTAAACCATGTATCATACAGAGGATTAATATCCAAAATTTAAAAGAAGCTCAAAATCCCCAATAATCCTATTACATAGTGGGTAAATGACACAAATGGCCAATAGGCATATGAAAAAATACTCAACACCACTAATCATTAGAGAAATGCAAATTAAGACCACAATGAGATATCATCTTATACTAGTCAGAATAACTAGTATTAAAAGGACAAAAAAAAAACTAATTTGGTAAAGGGTGTGGAGAAAAGGGAATTATTATACACTGTTGGTGGGAATGTACATTAGTATAACCTCTAAGAAAACTATAGATATTTTCAAAGAGCTAAAAATAGCTTATTTGATCCAGTAATTCCACTACTGGGCATCTACCCAAAGAAATCATTATAAAAGCATATAAAAACATTAAATCATTAAAAAAAACATTATCTTCACTCATATGTTTTCTGCAGCACTGTTCACAATAGCAAAGATATGGAATAGACCTAAGTGCCTACCAGCAGCGGATGATTGGTTAGAGAAAAGGTGGTGTATATATATGCACAATGGAATACCATTCAGTCACAAAAGGAATGAAATCATGTCTTTTTTAGTATCATGGATGGAACTGGAGGTCATTATCTTAAGTGAAGCAACTCAGAAACAACCAGACAAATACCACATTCTTACTTATAAGTGGGAGCTAAATAATGTGTACTTATGGACATAGAATGTGGAATGACAGATACTGCAGACTTGAAAGGGTGGGAAGGTAGGAGGGGGATGGATAGTGAGAGATTACTTAATGGGTACAATATACATTATTGGAGTAATGAATACCCTAAAAACCCTAATTTTACCACTATACAGTCTATGCATGTAACAAAATTACACTTGTACACCTTAAATCCATACAAATTAATAATAATAATTTTAAAATGGCATATGTAAATTAGGCAAATATGTTCTTGCTTGAAAAATTCCTATTTATCCCATGTAATATTATATGATATATTCTTAATACATACGTTTGTCCAATGCCTGCATCTAATAAATTAAACTTTGAAACTGTGCTTCTCAAAGAAGCACACTGAAAGATTCTGTTAAAATATAATCACAGGCGTGAAATTTATATCCTTATAACTGATTATCATATGGCTGGTATAGTGATAATTGTTCACTAAAAAGAGAGTGAAATTTTAACGTATAAACACTCATTTTTCAATTACTTAGAGGATTATTATGGTATTTCCTGTGAATTATTATTTTATAGCTAATATTGCTGCTATTACACATAGCATTTTTGCAAAACAAACAAAAGTTGACAACTTTATTAAAACCTTCTCACTATTCACTGAAAGAAACTCTTTTTAATTTTCTTCCTTCATTTTCCTATCATTCTCCAATGGAAATGCATGTCTGACAAATTTTTAGAGAAAATTCATCAAAAGACATTTAAATTAAATATATCTCTCTCAAGTTACATTAGCCAAAATAACTATATGAATGTGGATCCAATTTCTCTTCAGTATAAAATGGATTATTTTTATTTGGCAGTGTATAAATAAGCATTTTATCTAATGTCAACATTTAAAACACAGTGTAACACTTGTATGTTTGTGACAACTCCACCTTTCCTTTTTAAAACGTTGCACGTGAGTAGACCAATAAGCAATAAACAAAGTGGTACTTCTATTGCTTTATTAAGTTGACAATAAAATAATATTTGGATTAAGAAGAATATAATTATCCTTCCCATTTCTACCAACAAAATAATCACTAATAGCCAATGGCAGTCATGAGCCCCAGTCCCAAGTGCCTTTTGAATCAAATTCTTCACAAAGCAATCCAAAATCCCAAATATTAAATCAAAATGTAGTTAATTCAGTCTGGTCCTTATGAAAACTAACCAAAAACCACGCTACTTTTAAGAGTATTCTTCTATCATTTCAAAGCATGATAGTACTATAATTTTGAAGAGTTTTTGCTTGTTTGTTTTAGAGACGTCTCAATATGTTGCCCAGGCTAACCTTGAACTCCTGAGTTCAAGCGGTCCTCTCTGCCTCAGCTTCCTAAGTAGATAGGACTACAGACACACATCATCACATCTGGCTTTGTTTTTATATAGAATTTCACAATTTGTATGTAAACTCATATTTTCTTAGTGGTCATCCAATTTCAAAATAACAGGAAACTTATTCCATCTTTCATTGGTAATTTTATTCTCAAAGACAACTCTAATTCCCAGTTTACACTTGATCAAATGTTCAAACAACAGGGCTCTGACTAGCTACGAATGACTCATTATCAGCCACAACCTTGGCAGGAAGCATAATTTCACTTTACATATGTAGCACATATACTAAAACAGGAACGACACAGAGAAGATTAGCATGGCCCCTGCACAAGGATGACACACAAATTTGTAAAGTGTTCCACATTTTTTAAAAGTGATTATTTTTTATTTTCACTTCCTACAAAGATTACATTTTAAATTTCTTCGATGTTTTAAAAGACTCCCAAACTAGAAGCTAATTTAAATGTTTTTTAAATGTCCAAAATGGCACATTTCCTCTGCCTTCACTTCTCTTGCCTTCATGTCAATCTATTACAATCATATCAATACTGCAAAGCTCAGATCAAATTCATCCCTGCCACCTCTCTTCTCTAAGTTAGGTATGACCTCTACTTTCTCTAAATTTCTGTAACACTCAGTGGTTTTCTTATGTTATCATCACAGTCTGTCTTTTAGTACATGTTAAACAGGTACTAGTTTCTCTCACACTTAAGTTTGTAAGCTCCTAGAAGTCAGAGATCATGCCTTTTTAAAAATCAATTTCCCATATTGCCCAATACACTGACACTGACATATATATATATAACATATTTGTTGAATAAATTAAGGAATAAGGGAACAAATAAATGGGTTGCTATGATGAACTATAACCTTAGGGTTCTATATACCCACATACCACCTCACAAAAAGAAAAAAATACTCACAAGCCTAGTTCATATGATACTTGGGAAGAAGTCAAAAAGACCATGTGTCAAACTAACAGGAAATTGAGGAAACTGTGTATTCTTTGTGTTTCATTACTCAATGGTCATAATCTTTTGAAAACATAGGTATTCTAATACGATAAACATAACAAATTATTATAAATATTTGTTTAATATTTTACAGGTTTTAATACATATTTTATTCAAGTTATCTCCAGACAGTCAATTAAATAAGTTGGATAGATTGTTCACTATGACCTTTATTTTACAGTTGAGAAAACACGTTCAGTAGGCTGAATGTCATATCCAAGGTCATTCAGCTATGTGGAAAATGAGAATTGGGTGAAAAACAGGAATTCCAACTGCCAGACCATGTGGGAAATGACAGAATTGAAACCCAAGTCCTATATGGTATATCAAACCTCACAACTGCTTCTCAAACTCCAAAATGATGCACCATTTTTACTTTGCTTCACCCCAGCAATGGGAGTGGTTTTTGTGTACTCTTTTACTCTATCATTGGTCTGCTTGTGTCTCCTATACACTATACACATAAACTGCAAGACAGAAAGCTAGAATTAAAAATGAGATGAGGCCATGGAATAAAAACAAACAACAGCAACAACAAACCTGGCAGGCCTAGTCAGAAATTAAATTAATCAATATTGTATGCTAACCAACTGAATCAATGAACTGTGTGCTATTACTGCAGATCTAACGGAATTGCTAATATTGTATCAAAATGTGCATGTAGTTAGTACCTTTGTCTTCTTCTAAATCATGATTCTTACCTTTATAACAGAAGTACCAGCTCTGGAGAGTGGACTGTGAATCTGAGCTGCAGCAGCCATGTTGGCAATAGTATTGAGATGATTCATTTGATTCATTGCCATGGCAACTGATGCAGGAGGTAAGCTAACTGGAAGTAGGGGATGAGGCATCATCATAAATGGCAGATCCAGCCCTAAAAGAGACAGTGTATGTTAAACTTGTTACATTATGATGCTATGAAATAGTTTGTTAAATGGTACCTAAATTTTATCTCTTGACTCTTTTTAAAAATTTCAAATATTATTATAGCCTAGTATCTCTTAAGGCCCTTAATAATATTTCTAGTATTTTACACTGACTAATAATTTTTAAAATCTTCCTATATCCACACTTTTAATTATAAAGATGTTTTGTTTTTGCTTTTACTTTCAAAATATATATTTTATTTATATATTTTATATATATATATATTTTTGAGTAGGAGTCTTACTCTGTCACCAAGGCTAGAGGGCAGTGATACACATGCGCCTCCATTCCCAGCTAATTGTTTTGATTTACTATAGATATGAAGTCTTGCCAGGTTCGCCAGGCTGGTCTTGAATCCCTAGACTCAGACAATCCTCTCACCTCCACCTCCCAAAGTGTTGAGATCATAGGAGTGAGCTACCG
The DNA here is from genome assembly GCF_000164805.1 of Carlito syrichta. Classification (NCBI taxonomy): domain Eukaryota; kingdom Metazoa; phylum Chordata; class Mammalia; order Primates; family Tarsiidae; genus Carlito; species Carlito syrichta. The sequence continues at coordinate 104,049 of NW_007253093.1, forward strand.
CACCCCACCACTTTCAAAATATTTATAAGATGAAATCTTTTTACCCATTAAAAACAAACAAAAATCTTTAAGCCAAATGTCATTGCATCTAACAAATAAGAAGTAACTTTCTTTTAAATCTTTTTGCCTATAAAAACAAACAAAAATCTTTAAGACAAATATCATTGTAACAAATAAGAAGCAGCTTTCTTTTAAATCACTATAACCCTTGTTTTTAAAAACATCCTAATGATAATCTATTGATGTGTTGATAGTTTCCAGATTAACACTTTCTTTAAAAGACTTAATAGAAGTCTTGGTAAAGCAGGATGTAAATTCTCTAAGCTTCAGAACTACTGAGAATAAAAGAGGACTTGGAATATGTTATACCTCTTTCAATATAAATCTCTAAAATGAATGTTTACAACTTTAATTTGAAGTGTTTGTCAATAAATAATAACATTGCTATCAAAATATCCATCTGTTTTACCATTTAATAACAAACAACAATATTTTTTAGTAGTATCAAGAATTCCATTTTTTTTAGTGTACATTGAAATAATTTTCATACATTTGAAATCTCTTAGAGAATATTGCTCGACCGGATTCGGTGGCTCAGTCTGTAATCCCAGCACTTTGGGAGGCCAAGACAAGTGGATCGTCTGAGCCCGCGGGTTCAAGACCCACCCAGGTAACTTGGTGAGATCTCGTCTCTACAATAAATCAAAAATTAGCCGGGCATGGTAGTGCATGCCTGTAGTTCCAGCTACTTGGAAGGCTGAGGCAGAAGAATCACCGGAGTCCAGCAGGTTGAGACTGAGATGAACGGGAGCATGACACTGCACTCCAGCCTGGGCAACAGAGTAGAGATTCCAAATCAAAAAATAAAAATAAAAAAGAATATTGCTCAATTATTATTCATGTCCAACTTGTGGTAGCCAGAGATATGTCATCATGTAAAAGATAACATTAAAATAATTGTCTACTTACCCCTTACCAGGTTGGCATTTGTGAGAGGCAAGGCCTTAGAGCAGATGCTAGGAAAAGTTAGCCTAACCTTATGAATGCTAACATGACTGTAAGTAAACTGTAGCACTTTACAATATATTTCAAACAACCGACTCTGTAGTAATCTTGCTCTATTTTGGGAAGAAGCCCAGAAACCTGTAATCTTTAATAGATGTCCTAAAATAACCTTGCCTATAATTTTTCTAAATTATACAGACTACAGAAATTCTATGATGGGCAATATTTGTTGTGTTGGTCTTACACACATAATAACAACTCTTTTATCTCTTTGCCATCCCTTCACTTTTTGTTGTTTCCCATATCACAATAGAAAAAAAAATCAGTGAATCTATAGGAAGTGTGCTCAGAGGTTTTCTAAATCTCATTCCTCAAAACAACAGCAGTGATATTACATTAAAATGCATATTTTTTAGGACAAAGATTTTCCCCCACTCTGGTTTGTCTTTTCATTCTCATAAAAGTGTGTTTCCCAGAGTATTTTTTAATTTCAATAAAGTTCAATTTTAATGAAGGTTAGAAGACAGAAGTTGTATTAATTTATTTGAGGCCCATCTACTGATTTCTACTATGGTAGCTGATTTAAAGCTGTTAACAAGAAAGGGCAAAGGCAGCAAAAGGAAATGAAATATACTTCCAGATGGGACAGGTCTCATCTCATATAACACAAAAGTGATCATTTCCATTAAAGGAATTTCTAAATAAAGAACACATAAGTCCCTAGTGTTTCTGATGAAGATAGTCACAAAATGTACTGTTATCAGTATTACAAAAGGATAAAAACTAATCTAGAAAATTAAATTCTGCATGAAACTCAGAAAAGAGAACATGCTATGTATTCCCTATAACCCCATATCCCAGAGAATATCAATATAATATTTTTAACTTTCCCCCTATTAGTTATGGTTGACAATCTCTACATCCCTTTTAGGAGTAACCTACCAAACCAAACTTACTAGGTATAAAACATTTGTCCTGGGATTATAAATTTACTAGAGAAGCCTCAATGAAAGGCTTATAACATTGAATTCAAAATGGCCTTCCCCACTCCTTTTACTTATTTTTATTTTCTTATTTTAAAAATTTTATTATGAATTAACATCTTATGGAGTACAAAGTGATGTTATGATTACAATGCATACAATGTGGCATAGTTAAATCAAGTTAATTGACATGTCCATCACCTCAAATACTTATCATTCTGGGGAACAATATGCTAAGTGAAATAAGCCAGGCATAGAAAAACAAATATCACATGGTCTCATTTATATGTGGAAACTACTCCTTTTAAACTAGAAGTTTGTTTTCCATTAGCCTTTCAAAATTGCCTAGGTGCATATGCATTTTATACTTTATTCATCATATCACTTATAACTTATGTTATAATAAGGAGATGTTTGATAGCATATATTAAATTAATCAGTATATATCTCTCCCCTTAAGCCTTCACATTATGCTCAACATAATAACCATCAGTGACTTAAATGGGTTTCTACATAAGTCTCTCATTTACCACAAACCCATAATATGTATAGATTTAAGTCCTTCTTTGTGTACACAGTGCTTTAGTCACAAATTGATCAGACTATAGGTATAATGTAGCCATCAGCGCATCCCTCTACCATTTAAATGCTTAAATAAGACTTTGTTCAATTTATACTTTTTTAAACAGTGTAAACATCTTTCCTCATTCTCCAAAGACTTTCAGCATCACCCAGACACCATCTGGTCATGTCAAGAAATACACCTACTTAAAGTTCAATTGACATGCAAACTAAATGTAAACTACAAAAATAATTTAACAGCCCATGGCAGTTTTAAAATGTAATTCATTAAACATTTCAAATGACCATGAAGGACTTAGAAGTCACAGTTTCAGATCACGAGCTGTAATAACTAACTGCCAGTTGACTATAATGCCCTATACTATAAACTAATATTTACATTACAGGTTAGTTTAACAGTGATTCCCCATGAGTTCCACACGTGAAGCATATGGAAAGTCAATCCTGAATTGTGTAAGTTAACCTTTCCCCAAAGTTGAAAACATTAAATTAAAAGCCATCAATAGCACACAATCCTCCAGCAATCTGGCTCATTTACATGCCAGATATGCATGTGGACTTTGAATTGTACAGTAATGAAGACAAATTCTTTTTTAAAAATCACCCAAACTGGGTCATGTAATTATTATCAACCTCAAGGACATCATTCAAGTTACCATCAGCATCATTCCTAACATACCTTGATATTCTAGCACTTCCTGTAATTTTTACATAAGTGCATGGCACAACCTCCTCCTAGTAATAAAGGGTACAAACTTTAGTAATCCTCTAATTATCCCTCTAAATCTCACATTGATTTGATTTCCAAGTCATGCTGACCTCTGTAATATTTTGCCATTTCTACAGTGACAGCCAGGCATCAATGCCCTCATACCAATACCCAATCTTCCTGATTGCTCTTCCTGCGGCATTTCATTTGCCTTTCCATTCCAATTCTAAGACTTTCAGTGAGTACTTACTGATTCTGGAATAATACACACACTTTTGATGTCATCTGAAATTACCTTTCTAGTTTTGGAATTTCATTATATTCCCCTGTGCATACTGTATTCTACCCCTACTGGGCTATTTACAACTCTTTACAGTCTTAATTCACCTTACCTTTCATTCATGTTGATGCCTCCCTCTGGCATCTGCCTTTCTAATACAATTTGTTTGCCTATGGTAAAAGTCTCCTTCCTTTTTTAACGTTAATAGGCTAGTTTTAGAGCAGTTTTAATTTCACAGAAAAAATGCGAAGAAATGACAGAGAATTGTCCTTATACCTCCACTCTGTCAGCACACAGTTGCCCCTCTTATTAATATCTTGCATTAATAAGATGCTATAATTGACAAGTTAATATTGATTTATTGCTATTAACTATCTGTAGCTTACTGTAGAGTTCACTTTTTGTGTTGTACATGTCTTATGGGTTCTTATAAGTGAATAATATTATGTATCCACCAATATAGTATCAAACAATAGTTTTACTATGATCAAAATCCTCTGTGCTCTGCTTATTCATCCTTCCCTCCCTCTTAACCCTTGACAACCACTGATCTTTACACTATCCCTACAGATTTGCATTTTCCTGAATGCCATCCAGTTGGAATCATGCACTATTTAGTCTTTTCAGACTGGCTTTTATCACTTAGCAATTTGTACTTTAGGTTCACTCAAGTCTTTTAAGCTTTGATAGGTCATTTGTACTAATTGCTAATTACTTTTCCATGTACATATGTACCACAGTTTGTTTATTCATTCACCTATTGAAGGATACCCGGAGGCTTTTACTTCTTAGCAATTATGAATAAAGTTGCTATAAACTTTGGTGTGTGGGTTTTTGTGTAAACACAGTTCTAAATTCGTTTGAATAAATAGGGAAGACAATGCTAACCTTTGAAAGAAGTGGCTATACCATTTTGCATTCCCACTAGCAGTGAATTGAAAGTTCTTGTTACTACAAATTTTTGTCAGCAATTGATGGTGTTAATTTTGGACTCTAGGGTGTGTAGGGTTTCTCATTGTTGTTTTAATCTGCGATTCCATGATGACATGTGATGTTGAGCATGTTTTAATTTGCTGATTTGCCATCTGTATATCTTTTTTGATGAAGTCTTTTCCTCGTTTTTACATTGGGTTGTTTATTTTTGAGTTTTAAGAGTTATTTGTGGCTTGTCTTTTCATTCTCTTAACAGGGTACTTCACAGCAGAGTTTTTAAGTTTAATAAAGTGTAATCATTAGTTTCTTTTTAAAGATCATGCTTTTGGTATTGGGTCTAAAAACTCATTGTCAAATCCAAGATCACCTAGATTTTCTCTGATTTTGTCTTCTAATAGATTCAGAGTTTTGCAATTTAGGTCCATGATCCTAATCATATGTTTGTTGGCCGCTTGTATCTTCCTTTGAGAAGTGTCTCTTCATGTCATTTGCCCACTTTGTAATGGGTTTTTTTTTTTTTGCAAAGGATGTATGGTCTGTTATTTTTTTTACAATGTGAATTCCCAATTGTTTCACTGACTGTGATTTGTTGAAAAAACTGATCTCTACATTGAATTGCCCTTGCTTTCCCATGAATATTACTTGACTATCTTTATTTGGATCTATTTCCGGGCTCTCAATTCTGTTCTATTAATCTGTCTATTCTTTGCCAATGCCAGACTGTAGCTTTATAGTAAATCATTAAGTACAGTAGTATCAGTCCATAACTTTGTTTTTCTTCATCATTGTGATAGCTGTTTGGGGTCCTTTGCTTTTCATATAATTGTTGTATCAGTTTATCGATATTCACAAAATAACTTCCTTGGAGTTTGGTTGGGATTGCATTGAACCTATAGGTCAAGTTAGGAAGAACTGACATCCTATTGATATTGAGTCTTCCTATCCATTACCATAGAATATGTCTCCATTTATTTAGATATTCTTTTATTTCTTTCATCAGAGTTTTGTAGTATTTCTTCTCCATATTTTACACATAGTTTGTTAGGCTTTTACTTATATTTCAATGTTGTTGTTAATTTATATTGTGTTTTTAGTTTCAAATTGCAATTGTTCATTGCTGGTATATAAGACAGCAATTAATTTTTTATATTATTTTTGTATCCTGAAACCTTGCTATAATCCCTTATTCAGTCCAAGAAACTTTTCTGTAAAATCCTTGGGAATTTTTTTTCTATTTCAATTCGGAGGTACTTGTGTAAATATGTTACATATAAATATTGTGTGATGGTAAGGTTTGGGATTCTATTGAGCCCATTACCCAAGTGGTGGACATGGGACCCAATGAGTTGTTTTTAGCCCTTGCCCCTCCTCCCTCCCTCTCTAAGAGTGCCCCAGTTGCCATTGTTCTCATACTTGTGCCTGTGTGCATACAGCGTTTAGCTCCCACTTACTAGGGAGAACGTGTGGTATTGTTTTCTGTTTCTGCGATAATTCACCCAGGATAATGGTCTTTAGCCATAGCTGCAAAGAAAACAATTTTGTTCCTTTTTATGGCTGCATAGCATTCCATGATATATACATCACGTTTTCCTCATCCATTCATCATTCACTGCTGATGAACACCTAGGTTGGTTCCATGTTTTTGCTATCGTGGATAGTGTTGCAATAAATGTGTGTGCGAGTAGCTTTTGGTACAGTGATCTGTGCTCCTTTGTATATATACCCAGTAGTGAGATTGCTGAGTTGAGTGGTAAGTCAATTTTTAATGCTGTAAGAAATCTCCAAACTGCTTTTGACAGTTTAACTTGCTTGCATTTTCACAGGCAGTTTATGAGTGTTTTCTTTCATCCACATCCTTGCTAACATCTGCTGCTTTCTGACTTTTTAATAAAAAACATCCTGACTTTTGTGAGATGGTATCTCATTATGGTTTTGATTTGCATTTTTCTGATTATCAATGACGTTGAATATTTTTTCATATGTTTGTTGGCTGCTTGTATCTTCCTTTGAGAAGTGTCTCTTCATGTCATTTGCCCACTTTGTAATGGGGTTATTAGTTTTTCTCCTGTTGAATTGTTTGAATTCTTTATAGATTCTAGATATTAGACCTTTATTGGATGCATAGTTTGCAATTATTTTCTTCCATTCTGTGGGTTGTCTGTTAACTCAGTAGATAGTTTCTTTTGCTGTGCACAAGTACTTGAATGTGATTAGGCCCCACTTGTCAATTGTGTCTTTTGTTCTTTTTGCTTTTGAGGTCTTGGACATGAATTTATTACCTAGGCTGATGTCCAGAGAAATGTTTCCTATGATTTCTTTTAGAATTTTTAAAGTTTGAGGTATTATGTTTAAATTGTTAATCCATCTTGAGTTAATTTTTGTGTATGGTGAGAGGAAGGGGCCCAGCTTCATTCTTCTGCACATGTTCAGCCAGTTTTCCCAGCACCATTTGCTAAATAGGGTGTCCTTGCCCCAGAGTTTGTTTTTTGTCAGTTTTGTCTAAGATGAGATAGTTGTATGACAGTGGTTTTATTTCTGGATTCTCAGTTCTGTTCCATTGGTTGATATGTCTACTTTTGTACCACTATCATGCTGTTTTGGTTACTGTTGCCTTGCAGTAAAGCTTGAACTTTGGCAATGTGATGCCTCAAATTTTGCTCTTTTTGACTAGGATTGCTTAGGCTATTTGGGCTCTTTTTTGTTTCCATATCAATTTAAGTATTGTTTTTTCCTAAATCTGTGAAAATTGATCCTGGCAATTTGATAGAAATTGCTTTGAATTCATAGATTACTTTGTGTAGTAGGTATCTTGACAATATTGATTCTTCTGACCAATGAGTATGGATCATTTTCCTAGATTTTTGTATCATCTTTGATTTATTTCAGTAGTATTTTATCATTCTTGTTATAGAGGTATTTCACCTCTTTAGTTAGATAGATTCCGAGATATTTTATTTTATTTTTTGTGTGGCTATTGCAAACAAAGTTGTATTCCTGATTTAATTATCAGCTTGAACGTTGTTGGTGTATAGAAATACTGATTTTTGAGTGTTGATTTTGTATCCTGAGACTTTACTGAAATCACATATAAATGCTAGGAATCTTTTGGTGAATTCTTCAGGGTTCTCTAGACATATAATCATAATCATATCATTTAACTTCCTCTTTACCTATTTGAATGTCTTTTATTTCTTCTCTTGCCTGATAGTTCTGGCTAGAACTTCCAGTACTACATTGATTAGGAGTGGTGAGAGATGGCATCCTTGTATTTTTCCCATTGTTAAAGGGAATGTTTCCAGCTTCTGCCCAGTAAGTATGATGTTGGCTGTGGGTCTGTCATAGATGGCATAGATTATTTGGAAATGTTTCTTTGATGCATAGGTATTTGAGGGGTTTTATCATGAAAGCATGTTGGATTGTATTGAATGCTTTTTCTTCATCTATTGAAATAATCCATGTGGCCCTTGTTTTTACTTCTGTTTATGTGATGAATTACGTTTATTGATTTGTGTATGTTAAACTGGATTTGCACCCTGGTAATAAATCTAAACTTATTATTTTTTTCTGTATTGCTGGATGCAGTTTGCTACAAATTTGTTGAGAATTTTTGCATCTATGCTCATCAGGGAAATCGGTCTGTAGTTTTCTTTCTTAGCTGTGTCTTTGCCAGTTTTTGGTATCAGGAGGATGTTGGCTTCATAGAATGAGTTCTAAAGTTTCTTTTTTATAATGGTATGAAATAATTTTAGTGGTTTTGGTATCAGCTCTTCCTTGTACATCTGGCTGAATGCAGCTGTGAAGCCATTCAGTCCTGGACTCTTTTTGTTGAATAAGTTTTTTATTACTGATTCAATGTCATATTTAATTCCATCCAGTTCTGGACTCTTTGTTGAATAAGTTTTTTATTACTGATTCAATTTCATAGTTCATCCCATCCAGTTCTAGACTTTTTTTGTTGAATAAGTTTTTTATTACTGATTCAATTTCATAGTTCATTATTGGTCTGTTCAAGGTTTCAATTTTTTTCTGTTCCAATCTTGGGAGGTTGTGTTACTCCAGGAATGTATCCATTTCCTTTAGATTTTCTAATTTGCATGAATGTAGATGTTTATAGCAATCTCTGATGATTCTTTTTATTTCTTCTGGGACAGTTATGATATTGCCATTTTTATTTTTGAGTGTGTTTATTTGGATTTTCTTTCTCCTCTTTTTTGTTAATTGATCCAGTGGTCTGTAGATCTGGTCAAATAACCAATTTCTTGACTTGATCTTTTGTATGATATTTTTTGGGGGGGTCTCAATTGCATTTGTCTCTGATCTTGTTTTGATTATTATTTTTCTCCTGCTGGCTATGGTTTTGTTTGTTCCTGCCTTTCTAGATCCCTTAGGTGAGATGTTCGATTGTTAATTTGAGACATTTCTGTTTTCTGATGTGGACTTGCAGTGCAATAAATTGTCTTCTCTGGATGTTTTGGCAGTGTTCCAGACGTTTTGGCATATTGTGTCTTAATTTCGGTTTATTCTGAAATTTTAAAAATCCCTGTCTTGATTTCATTGTTTACCCAAAAACTATTCAGAAACAAGCTGTTTCATCTCTAAGAATGTGAGTGTTTTTGAGGATTCCTCCTGCTGTTGATTCCTAGTTTTATTCTGCTGTGGTCAGAAAAGATGCTTGGTATGATGTCAATCTTTTGGAATTGATTCAAGGCGGATTTATAACCAAGTATATGGTCAATCTTGGATTAAGATACATGCATGGATGAAAAAACGGTATATTCGTAGATGTCGGGTAAAGTGTTCTGTATATGTCTATTATCTCTAATTGACTGAGCATCAAATTTAAGTCCAGGATTTCTTTGTTTGTTTTCTGTTTCAATTACCTATCTAGAGCTTTTAGTGGATCTTATTGCCTTCTACTATTGTGGTGTGGCTGCCTGTGTCCTCTCTCAGGTTAAGTAGCAGCTGTTTTATAAATCAGAGAGCTTCTATGTTGGGTGAGTGTATATTTAAAATAGATCATTCTTGGTATGGGGTGAGCCTTTTATCATTATGTAGTGCCCTTCATTGTCTTTTTTACTTGTATTAGCTTAAAGTCTGTTCTATCTGATATAAGCATAGCGACCCCTGATTTGTTTGTTTGTTTGTTTACCATTTGCATGGTAGATCTCTGTCCATCTGTTAACCCTGAGCCTGTGGGTGCCATTGGAAGTGAGATGTGTCTCTTGGAAACAGCAAAAGGATGGGTCATGTATTGTAATCCAGTTTGATACTCTGTGTCATTTAAGTGGGACATTAATGCAGTTAATGTTCAAGGTTACTATAGATATGTGAGGGTTTATTCCTGTCTCAGTGTTGTTGAGGAGTTGCTTAGTGGTCTCAGTCTTGTGGGTAATTTATATAGTCTGTAAGCTATGTGTTTACTTATGGTTTTGTGATGGGTACTGCCTATATCTTTTATTTTTGTGAATAGAATTCCCTTTGGCATCTCTTGTAAGGCCAGTCTTGAAGTGATGAATTCCCTTAGTGTTTGCTTGTTTGTGAAGGACTTAATTTTACCTTCATTTATGTAGTATAGTTTGGCAGGGTAAGAGATTTTCGCAGGCATTTATTTTCTTTAAGAATATTATAAATGAGCCTCAACTCTCTTCCAGCTTGCAGGGTTCCTGCTGAGAGATCTGCTGTTTTTCTAAATGGGTCTCCCTTGGAAGGTGCTCTGACTGTTTTCTCTAGCTGCATTTAATATTTTTTCTTTCATAATAATCTTTGATAATATAACAATGATGTGCATTTGTGATGGTGTCTCATATAGTATCTTTCAATGTCTTTTATCTGTGTGTTACATCTCTAGCCAGATGGGGAATGTTTTCATTGATTATGCCTGCAACTACTGTCTCTACAGTGCGCCCATTTTTTGCTTTCAGTAATACCAATTAGACGTACATTTAGGGTTGTTTTTTTTTTTACATAATTCCCTAAACTCTTGAATGCTTTGTTCATTCTTTGATATTCTTTCTTCTTTCTATTTAGCAGCATGGATTTCTTCCAAGGATTGGTCTTCAAGCTCTGAAATTCTCTGCTCTGCTTGGTCAAGTTTGTTTTTACGGCTTGCAGCTGTGTTTGGATATTCTTGGAACAAATTTCTAGGAGCTCAGTGTAGTTTTTTTAAAAACACCTATTTCAGCTTTCAGTTCTTGAACAGTTTTTGTGGCCTCTTTGATTTGAGAGTAGTCCACTTTCTCTTGGATCTCAATGAGTTTCTATGCCATCCATATTCTGAATTCTATGTTTGTCATTATAGACATTTTGTTCTGTAAATTATCCATTACTTAGAGGTTGTTGCAATCATGTGAGAGTGGCAGAACACTCTGCTTTTTTCTATATTGCCAACTTTTTTGTTGTTGTTGTTGGCCTTTACATTTCTGAGGCTTTGTTGTTCTCCACTTCTTAGGTGTTGTAGTTCAGGCTGTATACCTATAGACGATGATAGAAGACCTGCTTAGTGGATCCAGCAGTCATTCTGCCTGATGATGGAGCCTGTGCTGTGTTCAGATGCCAGTGCCCCAGGGCTCTGGGTTCCAGAGCAGGAGGACCACGATTGGGGGAAGCGACCCAGACAGGGAGGGCACTGGGCACCCTGAGTACTCTCCATTAACACCTATTTCCGCATTCTCAGAGTCTACATGTCCAATAGCAGGAAACATGCTTAATGGTGTTTTCCTGTTTTAAGTCACTGATAGTTGGTGTTGTCAAAGGGCAGAGAGTGGTAGTCCACAGGCCAGTAGTCAGCATTCAGAGTCTAGTTAATCAGTCAGAATGGAAGAGAGCGAGGGCTGCCCTGTCTCTTCCCTGTTCGTGTTTATTGCATCTTTGGGCCCATGGTGGGGACACACTTAATTTCCCTCCCTTTATAGCCTGGGAGCACCAGTGGCAAGGGCTGGTATATATCTGTCCCTCAGCAGAAGGGTTTCACCTCCCTTTTTGTCCCACAGTTGCGGACATTGATGCAGGTCAGTGGCCTGAATGATTCCACCAGGATTTGGACAGTGTGTCAGCATGGGTGGGTCGCAGTGACTTTCCCTTGACCACAGCAAGGGGGATTGATGGTTTTTTCATTTGCTTCTTCACTCACCACTTCTCCACATTGGAAAGCTCCCTCTCAGACCTGGAGCTGGGCCCACGTCAGCATGCTCTCTAATTACATTTTTCTGCCTTCTGTGAGGTTGGTCTCTTCTTTGTCCAGTACTGGGAGTGAGGTCCTCTAAGACTTGCTTTGAGTATAGCAATTTGCTCCCTGTTTTTGGATCTTCTTCCTGGGGGAGGTGTACACCATCTGTTACTAGGCAACTATCTTGTTCCACCCACACTCTTTGGAATGTTCACACAATCAAGTCATCTTTGAACACAGACAATTTCTTCTTTTTTAATCTGTATAACTTTTATTTCCTTTTCTTCTCATATTTAATTAGCTGGGACCTCGAGTACAATGATTAATAGGAGTGGTGAGAGGGGAATACCCTTGCCTCTGATCTTAGGGGAAAAGCATTCAGTTTATTATCCTTAAGTATGAGGTTATCAGTAATTTTTTGTAGATGTTCTTTACCAAGTTGAGGCAGTTCCCCACTCTTCCTATTTTTCTAAGAGTTTTTATTATGCATGGGGATTGTATTTTGTCATATGCTTTTTCTGCAACTCTTGTTAGGATTATATAATTTTTCTTCTTTAACCTACTGATATGAAAAATTTCACTGGAAGTGTTGGGAAGATGGCGGCCAAGCCAGTCAAACTATGGGAGTCCTGGTGTGAGTGAGTGAGTGTATGGAAAATTTTGTGTATGTGTTGGTGAGTAAGTGGGCATGTGAGTGGCTGAATGAGTGAGGGCTAGGGAGCTAGTGGCTAGGGCTCTCCTGGTGCAGCAGCTGGTGCTACAGCTGCTCAGCTTGGACCCTAGTGATTCCTGGGGTGCAGAAGCTGAGTGTCATTTTTTTTAAATCAACAAAATCCTTTCTGGAAGAAGATATTGGGGTAGACTGACTAAGTGGAGGCTTGTGAGCAAGTGGCCAGGGCCCTCCTGGTGAAGCAGCTGGTGCTGCAGCTTCTCTGCTTGGTCTCTACCACTTCCCAGGTCAAAGAAGCCAAGCACCATTTTTTTTTTGATGGACAAAAGTTTCCTGTGAAGAAGCAGCAGGGAGAGACAACCAGCTACAGGCTCTGTCTCACCACTGCACCAGGAGAGACTCCCAGCTCCAGGTTTTCCCTCACCACTTCAGTACCTGGTTGGACACTGGCAGCAAGGGCTGCAGAGGGAGCCCAGAGGCAGAGTCCCACCAGAGAAGATGAAAGAGGCACACTGCCAAAATCTTGAAAATGGGGCAGGAAAGAGCTCCAACTTACTTACCATGGAGTAACAGACCGGAACTCTGTGACTGGCAGATCAACTACTCAGGGGGTGATCCTGAACCAGAGGGAATACCCTGAAAGCACAAACTTCAGAAGGACTGAATGAGTGCTGAGTCTCGGCGCCCACCTTCTACCCTAATTGAGCTGTAGGACAAACGGTGTGGCCAGAAAAGGAAGAAGAAGAACTCCAAAGAGATCAATGGTGAGTCCGGGGCTGACCCAACCCACTCTTCCCTAGCAAACTTATGAACTTCACACCCACACAGCAGCACAACTGAGAGGGACAAATCCAGGTGGAGCATGGATATTAGTCACAATAGGAGAACTCCATTCCAGGATAGTCCTGGCTGGGGCATCCCTGGGAGTAGTGAGTACATACCTGGGGAAGAGACACTCTTGAACTTCCCTAACAGAGGGGAACTTCTTGAAAATAAGAGAGTGGGATGGAAGGATTGAAGCCCCACTCAACCCCACTGCCCCTCCTCCTGCCCTGGACACTGTGGAGAGAGTGAAAGAGGTGGAAGTTCTGCAGGAGATAGCAGAGCAGACAAGAAGAACAATTACAAAGCCTGCCACAGAGGGCGTTTTTTTTTTTTATTTTTGTTAATTTTTAATTTTTTTAAATTTTTTGTCTGTTAATTCAGCTAGTCTTTTAATCTTTTCCCTTTGTGCATGAATGTGCATGTGAGGATTTGAGCTGCATCCCCACCCTTTTTCTTTTCTTTTCTTTTTCTTTTTCTTTCTTCTTTTGTTTTTTGTTTTCTGTTGATGTGTGTGTGTGAATGACTGAGCGTTCTTCTTTCTGTTTTTGTTTTTTTATTGTTGTTGGTTTGGTTTTGCTCTTTTGTTTTTCTCTTTTTTTCATTTTTTAGGTTAAGGTGTGTGTCAATATATGTGTGAGAATTCAATCTGAATTCCTTTGCTTTGTCTTGTTTTGTTTTTCCAGTCTTTCTTTTTTTCTTCTCCATTCATTTTATGCTAGGCATGTGTGTGTGTTTAGTTTTTCTAGTTTTGTGTTGTTGTTTGTTTTGTTTCACTTTGTTGTTATTCCAGTTTTTTGGGGTGTGTGTATGTGTGTGTGTGTATGTTTCTGTGTGTGTGTGTATTGAATTGATTTTGCTTAGGTTTCTGTCTTCATTGTTCTGTGTTTTTTTGTTGTTGTTGTTTTTCTTTTTAAATTCTTGTCCATCTGATTTCATTCTACTTTTCACTGTGCTTCTCATTCCTGTTACTGTATCTTGGACTCAGGGCGTGCACACACATACCCATTGTATCATCATATAGAGTGGTGGTGGGGAGTGGGTCTCAGGGTCTCAGGGAACACATACCACAATCAACAAACATTATAATTTGCAAGTGGTTTTCAGGGAACACATACCACAATCTGTGAAAATTGTAATTTGCAAGTAGTTTCTGAATCCTAGCTCCCCATCCTCTAACATTTGATTTTCAAAACTACAAGACACAGCAAAGCTTCCAACCCACAGTCCTGTTGCAAAATACAACAAATTCAGAACCCAAATCAGGGAAGAATAGAGGGCTGAGCAAACACCAGAAGGGAAAGCTTCTCCCACTGACACTGAATAATGAAACTAAAGAGAAAAGCCAGAGATATGTCACAAATGAGGAAAAACCAAAGGAATACCACAGGTAATTTCAAGTGTAACAAAGAGTATACTCCTGAAAAATCAGAACTCAGAGCCAAAACAATGGATGTCACCAATGACAGGCCCCAGAACACAACAGGGATTAGGAAATGGATAGAAAGAGCGAATAAGACTCAAGAAAGACAAGATGCAACACTGAAATAACTTGTAACAGAGTTTTTGGCAATAAAAAATTTTATCCAGGAAATAAATAACAAGATGACAAGCACAAAAAAGAGAATTAATCTAGCCGAAGAAAGAATCTCAAAACTTGAAGACTAGAACATGGGATTAACTTGATCTGTGAAAACATAGAAAGAAAACTCAGAAAAAAAGAAAAAAGCCTACAAGAGATGTGCAATTATATCAAGAGGCCGAACCTATGCCTGATTGATATCCCAGAAGAAGAAAGTGAAATGGAGAACAACTTGGAGCAAGTATTCCATGAAATAACCCAAGAAAATATTTCCTATCTCACCAGAGATGTGACCAGCAAAAAACAAGAGATACAGAGAACCCCCAAAAGACAGCAAATGAGAAGAACCAACCCCTAGACACAGGATTCACCTACACAAAGTAGGCACAAAAGTCAAAATCCTAAAGGCAGCAAGGGATAAAGGTCAGACTACCTACTGGAGAAAAGCAATCAGAATAGCATCAGACCTATTGGCAGAAACACTACAATCAAGAAGGGACTGGAGTGCAATACTCAATGCCCTCAAAGATAAACAATTTCAATGAAGAATTTCCTATCCAACCAAGGTCAGCTTCACCAGTGATGGAGAATTAAAATCCTTCCCAGACATTCAATCCCTAAGAGATTATGCAGCTTCCAGACCAGTTGTACAGAAGACATTTAAAAAGGTATTAAGCATAGAAGAAAGAAAAATAATAATCACCACATACTTCCCAAGAGAACAGCAGAGCACAGAATCAACAGAGAATACAGAGCAACAACAAACTTGAAAAAACAAACATACATCAACCCCAAAGCCAAAAGAAACAAGCAAAGAAAAAACTTTATAAGAACCTCATGACAAGGATAAACAATCACATTTCAAAAACCACCCTGAATGTGAATGGAATAAAGACACCACTGAAAAGAAACAGAATGGCAAGCTGGATATGAAACCATGACCCAATTATTTTCTGCATCCAGGGAACTCACCTCACCACAAAGAACACACACAGACTCAAAGTTAAAGGATCGAAAATGAGTTTCCAGGCAAATGGATCACAAAAGAAGGCAGGAGTTGTGATCTTAACATCAGGCACAACAACCTTTAGGCTATCAAAAATTTTAAAGGATACAAAAGGATACTACATAATGACAAAAGGTTCAATCCATCAACAAGAAATAACCATCCTAAACACATATGCACCAAACTTGGGAGCACCAGCATTTATAAAGCAACTACTAAGTAAATTTTAAAAATATATTGACTGTAAAACTATTATAGCAGGGGACTTGAATACTGCACTAGCAGCCATAAATAGATCAATGAGGCAAAAAAATCAACAAGCAGATTCAGAACCTAAACTTGACACTCAACCAAATGGACTTAATAGATACCTATAGATATGTCCACCCAACAAACACAGAATCAACCACAGAATATACATTATACTCATCACCACATGGAGCATACTTGAAGATTGATCATATCATTGGTCATAAACCATCATAAACAACTCCCATAAGGTTGAAATAAAGTCATGTACCTTATCAGACCACAGTGAAAAAAAACCCTAAATAACAGCACCTACAATATTTTCCCAAAGTCCGCAAAGACATGGACACTAAACAGCATGATGCTAAACAACTACTGGGCCATCACTAAAATCAAAGCAGAAATTAAAAGACTCCTGGAAAAAAATGAAAATGAAGAAACAATTTACCAAAATTTCTGGGATGCCATGAAATCAGTTCTAAGAGGGGAATTTATATCTCTATGAACACACATCATGAAAATGGAAAGATACCAAGTTGAGAGTCTAGCAAATAACCTAAGGGAGCTGGAAGAGAAGACCACCAAAACCCCAACTTTAGCAAAAGAATCCAAATCACCAAAATAAGAGCCCAAATGCAGGACATAGAAGACAAAAATATCATAGAACACATCCACATAACAAAAAGCTGGTTCTTTGAAAGAATTCACAAGATTGATGGACTCCTAGCAAGAATAACCAAGAAAAAGAGAGAGAAAGCCCAAATAAACACAATCAGAAATACAAAAGATCAAATCACAACTGATGGAAAAGAAATAAAAAAGATTATAAGAGATTACTATGTAGGCCTATATGGAAACAACCTTGAAAACCTAAATGAAGTGGAGGACTTTCTGACTCACACATCTTCCCCAAGTTGAAACAAGAAGACATTGAGACACTAAATAGACCAATAACAACCCAGGAAATTGACTCTATCATAAGAAAACTACTTACCAAAAAAAGCTCTGGACTGGATGGCTTTCTAGCAGAATTCTACAAAACATACAAGGAGGAGCTGATACCAATCTTATTGAAAGTATTCCAGACAACTAAGAAAGATGGAATTCTCCCCAAATCATTTTACAAAGCTAAAATCACACTGATACTCAAAGGGGGTAAAGAT
Source organism: Carlito syrichta (assembly GCF_000164805.1). NCBI lineage: Eukaryota > Metazoa > Chordata > Mammalia > Primates > Tarsiidae > Carlito > Carlito syrichta. Next base: position 121,198 of record NW_007253093.1, read on the forward strand.
TCATAATTTAAAAAAGAGAGAGAGAGAACCACAGGACAATATTCCTTATCAGCATCGATGCAAAAATCCTCAACAAGATCCTAGCAAATCGAATCCAAAGACACAGCTCAAAAGTCATCCACTATGACCAAGTAGGCTTCATCCCCAGAATGCAGGACTGGTTCAACATTCACAAAACCATAAATGTAATTAAATACATCAACAGATATAAAAACAAGAATCATATGATTATATCATTAAATGCAGAAAAAGCTTTTGATAAAAATCCAGCATCCATTCTTGATTAAAAACCCTCAAATGCTGAGGTATAGAAGGAATATACCTCAAAATAGTAAGTGCCATCTATGATAAGCCCACAGTTAACATATTGCTAAAGTGATGGAAACTGGAAACATTTTCCCTGAAACCTGGAACAAGACAAGGCTGCCCACACTTACCCCTCTTGTTCAACATTGTATTGGAATTCATAGCTAGGGTAATTAGACAAAAGAAGGAAATGAGGGGTATCCAAATAGGAAAAATGGAAGTCAAGTTATCATTTTTTGCTGACAATATAATCCTATACCTCGAAAATTCAAAAAAATCTGTCAAAAACCTGCTTGCACTGATAAAGGACTTTGCAAAGTATTGGGGTACAAAATAAATGTACAAAAGACAGTTGCTTTCCTATACACTAACAAAAAACAGGCAGAGAGCCAAAATAAAAAGCACAATCCCATTCACAATAGCCACAGAAAAAAATGAAATGCCTCAGCATCTTCCTAACCAGAGACGTGAAAGAACTTTACAATGAGAACTACAAAACACTGCTCAAAGAAATCCAAGAAGACACAAGCAAATGGAAAATATTCCAATCTCAAGGATAGGAAGAACCAACACTGTTAAGATATCCATCCTACCAAAGGCAATCTACAGATTCAACAATACCCATTACCAACATCATTCTTCTCAGACCTGGAAATGACAATACAGAAATTCATATGGAAACATAAATGACCACAAATAGCCCAAAAAATCCTTAGCCAAAGAAACAAAGCAGGAGGTATCACACTTCCAGGCATGAAAACAGTCTGATATTGGTACAAGAACTGTCATATAGACCAATGGAACAGGATAGAGATTCCAGAAGCAAACCCTCAATTTCTCAATCAACTTATCTTTGACAAAACCTCCAACAACAACCACTGGGGAGAAGAGAACCTATTCAGTAAATGGTGCTGGGAAAACTGGCTGATCACATACAGAAGATTGAAACAGGACCTCTACCTATCACCATACAGAAAAATTAAATCTAAATGGATCAAAGACTTAAATGTTATGCCTCAATCTATAAGAATCTGAGAAAATGCAGGAGACACCCTTATGGAAATTGGAACTGGCAACCAATTCCTGATCAAAACCCAAAGTGCCCATAAATAAGATAGACAAGTGAGATCTTATCAAACTGAAGAGCCTCTGCAAAGCAAAAGAAACCATCAAAAGAGCAGAGAGACACCCTACAGAATAGGGGGAAAAAATTGTCAACAGTATATCTAATGAAGACCTAACATCTAGGATCCATAAGAAACACTAACATGCTGAAAAGAAAAAAGCAAACAGTCCCATTAAAAAGTAGGCAATAGACATGAATAGACACTTGTCAAAAGAAGATATATGAGATATACAGACAGTCAACAGACACATGAAAATGTTCACAGCCTCACAAGTCATCAGAGAAACACAAATCAAAACCACATTAAGATACCACCTAACCCCAATAAGAACGGCCATTATTAATAAAAACAAACAATAGATCCTGGCAAGGATGCAGAGAAAAAGGAATGCTTCTCCAGTGCTGGTGGGAATGCAAACTAGTGCAACCTCTTTGGATGACAGTGTGGCGATTTCTGAAAGAACTAGATATTGACCTTCCATATGACCCAGCAATTCCCATACTGGCAATATACCCAGAGGAACTCAAACCAGTCTACCAAAAAGATACATGTACATGCATGTTTGTTGCAGCTCTATTCACCATAGTGAAAACATGGAACCAACCATGCTGCCTATCTAAGCTAGACTGTATTAAAAAAAAAAGTGGTACATAAATACAATGGACTATTATGCAGCCATAAAGTAGGACAAACATATGAACTTCACAGCAACTTGGATGGATTTAAAGTGGACCATACTCAGTGATCTATCACAGAAACAAAGAACAGAGTACCATATGCTCTCACTTGTAAGTGGACCTTAACAATTATCATAATACTATAATAAGGGAATCGGCAATAGTAGGAAACTGACAGGGGAGCAGGGGTGGGTTTGGCAGTTGAGGGAAACTACCAGGGGAGGAAGGGGCATACCTCATCAACAAGGGTGCCAACATAATGAACATTTGTATACTTAACCCTGAATTGTACCTTACATCTGTAAGATAATAAATAAATAAAAGAAAATTTTCATTAACTGATTTTTGGATGTTGACTCAGACTTACATACCTGGAATGAATCTCATTTGACTATGGTGTGAAATTATATTTATATATTTTTTACTTCAATTTGTTAATCTATTTTCAAGGATTTTTGCATTATTATGAAAGATATTAGTTTGTAGTTTCCTTTTTTTGTGTGTTGTCTTTCTCTGGCATTTATTTAGGTATTGCTGGCCTTATGAATGAGTTAGAAAGTATTCTATCTGCTTTTATCTTCTTGAAAAGATTGTGAGCAATTGGAATAATTTCTTCCTTAAATGTTTGTGGAATTAATTTGTGAACCTCTCTGGGCATAGTGCATTATGTTTTGGAAGGATATAAATTATTTATTCAATTTATTTAATATACAAAGGCCTTTATAGATTCTATCTTTCTTCTTGTGTTAATGTTGGTAGATCGTGTCTTTCAAGAAATTGGCTCATTTCACCCAAGTTATCAAATTTGTGGGTATAAATTTTTCTAGAATCTTCCTCTGTTATCATTCTAATTTCCATGGGATAAGTAGTGATGTCTACTCTTTACTTTTTGATATTAGCCATTTGTGTCTTCTCTCTTTCTCTTTATTAGCCTTGCTAGAGGTTTATTAACTTTAGTGTTCTTGTTGAAGAACCAGTTTTGGTTTCATTAATTTTTTCTATGGATTCCCTGTATTCAATTTCATTTATTTCTGTACTAAATTTTTTATTATTTTCTTATTCTACTTATTATAGATTTAATTTTCTCATCTTTTTAGTTTCCTAAAGTGGAAGCTTAGGAATGCTATCTCTTTCTTCTTTTTAATATGTTAATTTGATGCTATAAATTTCCCTCTAAGCATTGTTTTTGCTGCAACCCAGAAATTTTGATGAGTTGTATTTTTGTTTTCATTTTCTTTAAAATACTTTACAATGTTTCTATAGAGTTCTTCTGTGACTCGTGTGCTATTTAGAAGTATAGTGTTTAACCTCCAACTATTTTTAAAAATCTTACAGCTGTCTTTCTGTTATTGACTTTAGTTTAATTTCCTTATGAATAAGGGTGTTCTCTGTATAATTTATGATCTTTTAAATGCGTGAAAGTATATTTTATAGTCCAGAATGTGGTTTATCTTGGTGAATGTTTTATATAAATTTGCAAGAAGAATGTGCATTTTTCTGTTGTTGAATGAAGTATGATAAAGTGTTCAATAGATCAAGTTTTTTGGTGATGCTGTTTTGTTTTGCTTTTGTTTTTTTTTTTTTTTTGAGTTGGAGTCTCACTCTGTCACCCAGACTGGAGTGCAGTGGATGCTCCTGGCCACTGCAGCCTCAACCTGATGGGCTCTGGCGATCCTTCCACCTCAGCCTTCCAAGTAGCTAGAACTACAGGCATGCACTACCATGCCTGGCTAATTTTTGACTTATTGTAGAGATGAGATCTCACCAAGTTGCCCAGGCAGGTCTCGAACCCGCAGGTTCAGGTAATCCATTCACCTCAGCCTCCCAAAGCACTGGGATTACAGGCTGAGTCACCGAGCCCGGCTTGGTGATGCTGTTAAGTTCAACTATGCCTTTCTTGATCTTCTGTCTGCTGGATCTGTCAAACTGATAGACGCATATTGAAGTCTCCAACTATAATAGTGGGTTTATCTACTTTTCCTTGCATCTATATTGATTTATGCCTCACAGATTTTGATTCCCTGTTGTTAGGTACAAACATTTTTAAGATTTTTGTTTCCTCTTGGAGAATTTACCCCTTTCTCATCATATAATGCTCCTCTTTATTTATAATTTTCATTGCACTGAAGTTGGTTTTGTCTAAAATGAATATTACTATTCCAGCTTTCTTTTGATTAGTTTAGCATAATAAATGTCTCTATTTCCTTACTCTTGATCAATCTGTGACTTTATATTTAATATGAATTTTTTATGATAACATACAATTGGGTCTTGTTTTGTTATCCATTATGACAGTATCTGTATTTTTGTTATTTTTGCTTTGTTTTGCATGACACATGGTTTTATAGAATGTGCTCACTTTTGAATAAAAGCAAAAAGCACTGACAGCTATGGCTAGTAGGACACATGAGCCAGTCTTTGTCTTTGATGTATTTAGACCACTCACATTAATTGATATAGTTGAATAAATAGCTCCCATATTTTTAGTTGTATTCTACTTGTAGCCCTTGTTCTTTTTTTCTTGTTTTCTTTTTATCTTCCATTTGTTATGTTCACTGTTTGAAATTAGGCATTTTATATGATTCAATTTTATCTCTCTTTCAGCATACACTTAATTTTATTTTTTCAGGTACTAGTCTTGGAGTTTTCAATATACATTGGAACTAATCTAAGTTAATGTTTATAAACATTAGTATGCCACTTCAAAGGTAGTACAAGTACCTTATAACAAAAGCATTTTCATTTCCTCCTTTCCTTCCCTTATAACATTGCTGTCATTTATTTCACTTATCTATAAGGTATCATCATCCAATACATTGTTGTTTTATTATTCTGGACAGACTATTATCTATTAGATTAATTAAGAATAAGAAAAAAATTTACTTCATTTTATCGTTTCTCTAATGTTCTTCTTTTTAAAAATAAAGATCAGTTTCTACACTATATCTATTTCTTTCTCTCTGAATATTTTCCACCATTTATTGGAATGCAGGTGTACTGATATGGTAACGCATTCCTCAAATTTATTTTTTCTGGAATTTATTTCATTTCTCCTTCACTTTTAAACGGAAACGGTGTTCAATACAAAATCCCAGGTTGGTAGTTTTTGTTTATTTGTTGTTTTTTTCAACACGCTAAATATTTCATACCACTATCTTGATTGTCTGACTTCTATAGAAAAATTCAATGTAATTCTTATCTTTCTTCTTGTATGGAAATAAGGTTTATTTATTTTTTCTCTGTTTTCTTTCAATATTTTCTCTTTGTCTTTGGTTTTCTGCAGATTGGATATGAATATTTGTCGACTTTTTTGTATTTATTCTATTTAACATTCTTTAAGTTTCTTGGATATGTGGTTTGATGTCTCAATAATTTGGACAATTTCTCAGTCATTATTACATCAAATATTGCCTCTGTTATTTTCTTTTTTATCTTTCTGGTATTCACATTACATTTATACTACACCTTTTGTAATTGTCACATGGTTCTTGGATATTCTGTTCTTTTCTTTTTTATTTCACTCTTCTCTTAGTTTTCTAGCTTGGGAAGTTCACTGGTTCTTTTCTTTTCTAATCCATGTTTTAGGAGATCCCATAAAAATATTCTTTATTTGGTTGGAATGTGTTTTTATTTCTAGCATTTCCTTTTAATTCTTTCTTAGAGTTTCTATCTTTTTGCTTAATGTCCCATGTGTTCTTATATGTTGTCTACAATTTCCATTTTTCTCAGTATGTTATTTCAAATTCCCAGTCTGATAATTTTAAAATATTAGCTATATCTGAATTTGGTTCTTTTGCTTGCTCTGTCCATTCATATGATGTGTGTGTGAGTGTGTGAGTGTGTGTGAGTGTGTGTGTATATGTGTGTGTGTTTGCCTTTTTTTATGCCTTGTAATTTTTTTGTTTAAATGTTTAAACCAGAAATGATATGTCAAGTAAAGGGGACTGAGCGAATTAGGCCTTTAACGACAGGTTTTTCATTGACCTGCCTGGAAGTTAGGCTATCTTAAATGTTTGCTGTACCTATGTTATTAGGGAACAAATTTTCCTCTAGTTTTTTTTTTTAAACCTTCCTTTATTTTTTGTTCTTCCTAGAGAATTTACCTTAAAATAGGGTTGCAGTTCTTTAAGTTGTATTACCCTTGTATTGTACAGGAGCCCTATTGAGGTGGTAGTTAAACATCAGAGGAGAAGCACTCTATAGTTTTAAGGTTAAGTATCAGTCCTTTAGTGAACATGTATACTTAGGCTATTACTTTTGCAAGTGCTTTTTTAGTTCCCATCCAATCTTTGGTGAGACATGAAGATTCAAGTTAATTGGAATTGAATTGTGTTTTTCCTTCTCCTTACATAGACAGGTTAGAGCAGGCTGAAGTTTCATATATCCCTTTCCCCAGGTAAGTTAGACTCTGGTAAGACCGAGTAGTTTAAGCTCTGGCAAAAACAGTTTTCTTTGAGGATAGGCCTTTGTTAAGAGAACAGAGCATTATGGGTATTTTTCAAAATAGTTACATTTCTCTTCTACTAGCCAGAAGAATGAGCGGGATTTTCTCAGATGTTTACTCAGAGACTCTGGTAGGGCTTTTGGCAGTAAAACCCATGAAAGTGTCAAGGTCTCATGAGACAGGGCCCCCAGAAGATTTAATCTCTCAAGCTAGGTTCACAATGAGTCTCTTGCCATTACTTGATTGAACTTTAAATGTTTCTACCAAGTTTCAGGGGTTTTTTTGCTCCCTGTGAGCTGTGATTCTGTCTCTGCTTATCTCTCCACTTTTGGGGATAGTAGTGCTCTTTGCCTAAAGCTCTGATGGAGCTAAAAAGAGTTGATGATTTTCAGTTTGTTTAGCTTTTTTCTAGTGGCAAGGATGGGAGTAATGACTTCCAGTCTCTTCATATGGCAGACTAGAAACCAGAAGTCCTCTAAATCACTCTCCTTTATGACATAAGTCATCATAGTCAGTTCTTTTTAAATTTCTCATAACATAATATTCAAAACTTTTCTAGCATTCCTTTTATTTGCCTTTGCTTAACATTTCATTTTGTATGGGACATTTTACTCTTGAGATGATAACCTCTTCAAAATAAGATACCATAGCCAGGCTCGGTGGCTCAGCCTGTAATCCCACACCTTTGGGAGGCTGAAGTGAGTGGACTGCCTGAGCCCACAGGTTCGAGACCTACCTGGACAGTGAGACCTCATCTCTACAATAAATCAAAAAATCAGCTGGGCGTGGTAGCGCATGCCTGTAATTCCAGCTACTTAGAAGGCTGAGGTGGAAGGATCACCGGAGCCCAGTGGGTCGAGGCTGCGGTGGCCGGGAGTGGCCACTGCACTCCAGTCTGGGCTACAGAGTGAGACTCCAACTCAAAAAAAAACAAAATAAGATACCGTAATTTATTATTGTATGCTTAATAAGTGATGAATTAAACTAAGATTTAGGACATTATATTAAAATATTTCAGAATTTCTCTGTTGCCTAAAACCTAGGGTTTAATGGGAGAATGAAAGTCTCAAGGAAAGGAGTATTAAAACTTGCTCCCAGATTTCCTGTTTGTAAGAAAAGTAGGATTTTAGCCAAATAATATATGCAAGACCTACTTTGCTGCAGAAGGACTTCTGAGTCTTTGAAATTCCTAGAAATATTATCAAACCTGAGTTTGTATACATTAGCTGCAGTGTGATTGCTAAGTAATGATACTACTTACAATATGTACAATGCTTACTATACGCAGTTCAATGTTAACAGCTTTTCCTTTATCATTCTTAGCACTACAATAACCTTAAGTGGATGTATTTTTATCCCTACTTTGTAGTTGTGGAAACCAAGACTTGGAAAAGTTAGGTAACTTCTCCAAATCAATCAGTAATGTGGAATTCAAAAACAAGTTTATGTGACTTTAGCCAATGTTTTTAACTACTCTGCTATGGAGGAGGGAGGATACTGAATGCTGGGCCAGTAGGTGCCATGCCTGGTCCCGCACCCAAGCTTGGCAGCTGCAGCAGTTTCCTCCAGAGTGACAAGGATGTATCTGGCTTTTTTTTCCTTCCTTCTCCTTAAGACGATTTCCATAGAAACCTGATCAAGGGACTCAGGATCACAAATCTGAGGATTTCCGTGGCCCACTAGCACAACCACAGTCAGGACCAGGCAGAGATCTGTATTGTCCCGCCCAACTCCACACAGTTCTGCCCAGTCTCCAACTTGGGACCTAGGGTAATCACATCAAACCGGGAGAGAAAGAGCCTCTACCATGCTAAATTGGACACAGACAGCTTGGATCTGAATGGCAGAACTGACACGCAGCAAGTTGACTGAGTCCAGGTCTGATCCTTGCACAGCAGGCCTTGGACATCTGACCCTAACTGTGAACAACCCTACTAGCCTGCAATGAGAGCTAGAGATCAGAGCTGAAAGGATGATGGGCCCACAGGAACAATCTCAGAGCAAGCTTGATTCAATGTTTTTACATTTAAAAATTTTTATTCTTTGTTTCTTTTGCTCATTTTTGTATGTTTTATGTTTTACATTTTTTTCTTTTTCTTGTCTTCTCTCTGTTTTTGTTTTTTATATGTTTTCATACTTGCCCTGTTTCTTTTGTTTTACTGATTTCTCTTTTTTTCTTTAGACCTACTGTTTGTGTAGGTGAATTGTATATAAATAAGGAGGTTGGTTGACTTGTGTGTTTGCATGATTGTCTATATGTTTTAGTTTTGTATTTTTCCTCTTCTCTGACTTTGTCTCTTTTCATTTGTTAGTTGGTACATTTGTCTGTTATCCCTCTTACTCTTCTCTCTCTCCACCTTCCTCTTTCCTTCCTCCCTCCCTGTTCCATTTTTTTTTCTTTTTCTTACATTCTTTTGCTTTCAAGGTGCAAATTTACATCTCCACAGCATGGACATATTGCAAGGCAGTGGGAAGGGGGTTCCAGGGTACCCATACACCTGTTGGTGGATACTGGGATCTGCAGATAGATTTGAGTCACAGCTCCCTCCTCAATTAAACATCAAAACTGCAAAAAAGTATAGCCCTCAACCCACAGTCCAGCCTCAGAAATGAACAAAGCTAGAGGATTCACATAAGGAAGAATAGGACATTGAGCAAACAAGTAAAGCAACCCCACCATCCCTGAACAACAGAATTAAAACAGAAGGGGAAAAAGTGGGGATGAAAATCTACACAAATGATGACAAACCAAAAGAATATGGAACTCACACAGACCCCTGGGAGGTTAGACACTGAGAAAACAGACTTCAGAACACAAACAATGAAGAGCCCCCAGAATGATGGGTCACATGCTACAAACTCAGACAACAAGTCATTAATAGAGAGAGTAAAAAGAATTGAGGAGAGACAAGAGGAAAATAGGAAGGGGTTGAAAACTGAGAAAATAGCAGTAAAGAATGCTGTGATTAAAATAAATAACAAACTAATAAGCATGGAAAGCAGAATTAGCCAAGCAGAAGAAATAATCTCAGAGCTTGAGGACCAAAATATAGAACTAACCCAAACTGTCAAAAACAAAGAAAAGAAACTTAAAAAGACAGAACAAAACCTTCAAGAGATGAGGGATGATTTCAAGAGGCCGAACCTAAGAGTAACTGGACTTCCTGAGGCAGAAAGAGAGACAGAGATCACCCTGGAACAAACATTCCGTGAAATCATTCAAGAAAACTTCCCTCATCTCATCAGTGATGCAAAAATTCAAACTAAATAGATTCAGAGAACCCCTGCAAGACAACAAATGAGAAGACCAACTTCCAGACACATAATAATTTGCCTAAAAAAGGTAAGTATAAAGGAAAAAATCCTAAAGACATCAAGAGAAAAAGGTCAGACTACCTGATGGGGAAGACCAATTAGAATAGCAGCAGATTTATCTACAGAAACACTTCAGGCTAGGAGAGTGTGGAGCCCAATCTTCAATGTTCTCAAAGATAAACAATTTCAGCCAATAATAACATACCCAGCTAAGATATGCTTCATCAGCTAGGGAGAAGTAAAATCTTTCCCAGACATTCAATCCCTAAGATCTTACGATATTTCTAGACCAACGCTACAAGAAGCACTTCAGAAAGTATTAAACACAGAAGAAAAGGAAAAAAGAATGACAACATTCTTCACAAGAGGGCAGGAAAAAGATTGAAAACACGTCTGAATCAATGTAAAAATCAAAAGAAAGACAACACACAAGCAGGAACAACAACAACTGTATAAAAACTCATGAAGGATAAACTCTCACATTGCAATAATTAGCCTCAATGTGAATGGACTAAATGCACCACCAAAAAGACATAGAATGGCAAAACTGGATAAAATATCATAAGGCAACAATTTATTGTCTCTGAGAGACTCATCTCACCAGAAAGTACACTAACAGAATCAAAGTAAGAGGATGGGAAGCAAAATTTTAGGTGAACGGAACACAAAAGGAAACTGGAGTTGCAATTTTAATATCAGAAAAAATACCCCTGAAGCTATCAAAAATTTAAAAAGATATAGAAGGACACTACATAATGATAAAATGTTCAATCCATCAACATGAAATATCCATCCTAAACATATATGCACCCAGCATAGGAGCACCAACTTTCATAAAGCAGCTTCTAGGCAAACTCAAAAAAGATATTGACTTTAACACTATCAAAGCTGGGGACTTTAAAACCCCACTCACAACCTTAGACAGATCACCAGTACAAAAAAATCAGCAGGGAGAACTGGAACCTCAATGTGACTCTTGACCAAATTGATACCTACAGAACACTCCACCCAACAACCGCAGAATATACATTCTAATCAACACCACATGGAATGTACTCTAAGATAGACCACATCCTTGGCCATAAATCAAGCATAAACTAATTTCATGAAGTTGAAATTTTGCCATGCACCTTCTCAGTCCACAGCAGATAAAAATAGATATAAACACCAACAAAGTTCCCCCAAAATCCACAAAGACATGGACACTAAACAGCATGATGCTAAGTAACTCCTAGGTCGCCATAGAAATCAAAACAGAGATTAAAAGATACCTGGAAACAAATGAAAATGAAGAAGCATCTTACCAATATCTCTGATATGCCTTGAAATCAGTAGTGAGAGGGGAATTCATATCATTACAAATACGCATGAAGAAAATGGAAAAATCACAAGTTGATAGCCTAACAAGTTGCATAAGGAAGCTGGAAAAGCAAGACCATCAAAACCCTAACTTCAGCAGAAAAATTCAGATCACCAAAATAAAAGCCCAAATCCGGGACATAGAAGACAAAAAGATTATATAAAAAATCAGTGAAACAAAAGGCTGGTTCTTTGTAAGGATAAGCAAGACTGATTGTCCCCTAGCTAGACTAACTAAGAAAAAAAGAGAAAAAGCCCAAATAAGCACAATCAGAAACACAAAAGATGAAGTCACATCTGAACCTGAAGAAATACAAAAGATTATCAGAGACTACTATGTACACTTGTATGGAAACAAACTTGAAAACCTAAAGGAAATGGAGGACTTTCTGATATCACACAACCTCCCTAGGTTGAAACAAGAACAAACTGAGACCCTAAATAGACCGATAAAAATCAAGGAAATTGACTATGTCATAAGAAAACTACCTACATAAAAAAGCCTTTGACCAGACCAGATGGCTTTCCAGCAGAATTCTACAAAACATATAAGGAGAAACTGATACCAATCCTATTGAAAGTATTCCAGGCGATTGAGAAAAATGGAACTCTCCCAAAATCATTTTATGAAGCTAACATCACATTGATATCCAATCGAGGTAAAGACCCAACAAAGAGAGAAAACTACAGGCCAATATTCTTGATGAACACAGATGATAAAATTCCCAACAAAATCCTAGCAAACCGGATACAACAGCACATCTAAAAAATCATCCACCACTACCAAGTAGGCTTCATCCCTGGGATGCAAGACTGGTTCAACATTCATAAGACCATAAATGTAAATAAATACATCCACAGATCTAAAACCAAAAACCACATGATTATATCATTTGATGCAGAAAAAGGTTTTGATAAATCCAGTACCCTTTTTTTGATAAAAAACCCTTGAACATCTAAGCATAGATGGAACATACTTCAAAATAGTAAGAGCCATCTATGAGAAACCCACAGCCAGCATACTGCTAAACAGAGAGAAAATGGAACCATTTCCCCTGAAAACTGGAACAAGACAAGAATGCCCACTCTCACTGCTCCTGTTCAACATAGTTTTGGAAGTCCTGGCTAGAGCAATCAGAGAAAAGAAGGCAGTCAGGTGTATCTAAATAGGAAAAGAGGAAGTCAAGTTATCTCTCTTTGGAGATGACATGATTCTATAACTTGAAAACCCAAGAGAATCTGTCAAAAAACTTCTTGCACTTATGAAGGACTTTGGCAAAGTCTCAGGGTATAAAATGAATGTGAAAAAACAATTGCATTTCTATACACTGATAATAAACAATCAGAAACCTGAAAGAAAAAGCACAATTTCATTCACAATAGCCACACACAAAAAAATGAAATATGTTGGCATCTCCCTAACCAGAGATGTGAAAGACCTTTAAAATGAAAACTACAAAACACTGCTCAAAGAAATCAAAGATGACACAAACAAGTGGAAAAATATTCCATGCACATGGATTGGAAGAATCAACATTGTTAAGATGTCCATTCTACCTAAGGCAATCTACAAATTCAATGCAATACCCATCAAATTACCAGCAACATTCTTCTCAGACTTAGAAACAACAATACAGAAACTCATATGGAAACATAAATAACCACGAATAGCCAAAACAATTCCCAGCAAAAAAAAAAAAAAAAAAGCAGGAGGTATCACACTCCCAGACTTTAAACTTTATTATAAAGCTACAATAATCAAAACAGCCTGGTATCGGTACAAAAACAGGCATATAGAGCAATGGAATAGAATTGAGATTCCAGAAATAAAACCTCAATTTCTCAACCAACTCATCTTCAACAAAGCCTCCACCACCAACCACTGGGGAGAGGAGAATCTATTCAGTAAATAATGCTGGGAAAACTGACTGACCACATGCGGAAGATTAACACAGGACCCCTACCTATCCCCATACACATAAATCAACTCTAAATGGATCAGAGACCTAAGCATGAAACCTCAAGCAATAAGAACCTTAGAAAATACAGGAGACTCTCTTAAGGAAATTGGAAGTGACAACCAATTCCTGGCCAAAACCTGAAGTGCCCATGCCATAAGATATAAGATATACAAGTGGGACCTCATCAAACTGACAAGCTTCTGCAAAGCCAAAAACATCATCAAGAGAACAGGGAGACAGCCCAGAGACTGGGGAAAAAAAATATTTGCCAACTCCATGTCTGACAAAGGCCTAACATGTAAGATCTACTAGGACCTGAAATGTGCTGAAAAGAAAAAAAACAAGCAGCCCCATTACAAAGTGGGCAAAAGATATGAATAGACAGTTCTCAAAAGAAGACATATGAGCAGCCAACAGATGCATGAAAAAATGTTCAGCCTCAGTAGTCATCAAAGAGATGCAAATTAAAACTACATTGAGATAGTACCTAACTCCGGTCAGAATGCCATCATCAATAACTCAAAAAAACCCCCCAAAAGCCCAAAAAAAACAGATGTGGCAAAAAGGGAAAACTTCTACACTATTGGTGGTAGTGTAAACTAGTATAGACTCTGTTGAAATTAGTGTGGCGATTCCTAAGAGTTCTAAAAATCAACCCTCCATATGACCCTGCAACGCCCTACTGGGAATATATCTGGAAGAACTCAAATCACTCTATAAAACAGATACCTGCACATGTATGTTTATTGCAGCATTATTCACAATAGCAAGAACATGGAACCAGCTGGGCTGCCCATCAAAAGAGTACTGGATAAAAAAATATGGTATATATACACAATGGAATATTATGCAACCATAAAAAAGAACAAAATCATGAACTTCGTAGCAACCTGGATGGAATTAGAGTCTATAATCCTGAGTGATCTTTCCCAGAAATAAATAACCGAGTATCACACGTTCTCACTCATAAGTGGACCTTGAACAACTACTGCAATACTGTAAGAAAAGGATTGACAGTAGTGGGAAACTGTGGAAGGGAAGGGGGTCAGGGAGGTGGAATTGACAGTAGTGTAAATCTTCCTGGGAAAGGGGCTGCACACCTCATCAAAAAGGGTACCTGCACAGTGAATATTTGTATACATAACCCTGAAATGTACCCCACAATTTTACAATGAAAACATTTTAAAATTAAAAAAAGCAGCCGGGTTCGGTGGCTCAGCCTGTAATCCCAGCACTTTGGGAGGCTGAGGTGAGTGGATTGCCTGAGCCCATGGGTTCGAGACGCACCTGGGCAACTTGGTGAGACCTCATCTCTACAATAAAATAAAAAATTAGCTGGGCGTGGTAGCGCGTGCCTGTAGTTCCAGCTACTTGGAAGGCTGAAGCGGAGGGATCGCCGGCGCCCAGCAGGTCGAGGCTGCGGTGGCCGGCCGGCCACTGCACTCCAGTCTGGGTGACAGAGTGACTCCAACTCAAAAAAAAAAAAACAAAATTAAAAAAAAACTACTCTGCTACATAACCTTCCATGTACTTCTATTCTATGAATCACACAAGTTCAAATGACTTCCTGTTTACCTCCTCTTATGATTTCAATTGTTAAACCATATTGAAGAAAATGATACTAAGCCCTGGTAGTCCAAGGTGTCTAGTTGGTCTTTGATAGTATTTTACTCAACACAATGGGGAGAACAATATACATACTATTGGTTAGCAGGTGGTTCTGCTGCAGTGGATTGAGGTTCGGCGTACCCCCAAGGCTTTGCTGGCCAGATAGGGCTGCATGAGCAATTCCATGTTGAGGTCCAGGAGCAAAAAGAGGAGATTGCATTTTATCCTTATCCCAGGAAGATTCACTTCCACCTGAAAAATATTTATGGGAACATATTTCAATTTGAGAACTTTACATGATGAGGCTTTTTCATTCTTTTTTAGGGCTGTAATCATTAACACTACCTCTTAGAAAGTTATTATTGTTAACTCATTTTTATGGTAGTTTCAAAAACTTTCAAAGTCTGAGGATTTAATCCACTACTAGGGAAACTAAAACATTCTCTCTAATAATATAAGCCCTCTTGGCTTACTGATAGACTCAAGAAACCTGGAATCATAACAAATAGCTTTTTAAAGCAATTACATGTTGAGAGCCATTTACTTATTTTATCAGACCCTGCCCTCAAAAAAGCAAATCTGTTTATACATAGCACAGCTTTTGTACAGGGTAAACTGGATAAAAAAGGAAACCATGGCTTCCAATTTAAAATTGTATTTACTTTGATCATCCATGCTAGAGAGTGAAGTCAAGTGTGCATAAGTGCAAACTTTATATCATCATAATCTACAGTGGCATAACTATTTCATCTCGCACTTAGCATACTGTGGTGGTGGAGTAGAATCATTGTTTTAAACCACACAGGAAACAAAAACAGAATTATTCCCAGGACATTCTTTTAAGTAGAATACTTTAAACAGAAGGGTAAAGAGTTGAATTCCACTCACTGCGTAGCAGATAGTCTGGCTTTAGAAAATAAAATGGTTTTGCGGGCAGCTCCATCTACTTGCTTGATGTGCTTTATTCATTCAGGGGTCAGTAGTTCTGACCCCATTCCCATGCTGGAATCGTGACATTAGCATCTCCACCTGGCTGACACTATCCCATCTGCTGCCTAAAACTCTGACACTGCTTTGTGTGGGTTTTTGGTCTGAGACCCTTGGGAATTCTGTAAAATATATACTGGTTTAAAAAAGAAGTAGAAAAAAAATCAATACACTATATTCTCAAAATTCAATATTGTAATTATCCTCACTTATTTGTGCTCCCTCCCAGGCTTTCTTTATATGTATACTCATTTTTACATTATAAACACTCTGCCATTTTGCTTTAGGCATAATATTTACAAAGTGTAATGGCTACAAAGTGGTCTGCTGAGTTAATATACTATAATTTATTAAATACTGGACCCTAATTTTGCTTCAAATTTGTCAGTACTATAAACTACATTATGAAAAAAACATTTATGTGAATTATTTCCTTAGAATCAATTCCCAGAGTGGGATTTCAGGCTCAAAAATGACAAACATATGTATTTCTTTTTTCAAATATCACATTTACAAAAGCAGTTTTCAGAGTTTTAGCCTTTTCAGGGAAATATTTTCAGGCCAAATTGGTATCCCCTCTCAAAATCTAAAATTTATTTAAACAAATTGCGTACTAGAATCTCTGAGAGGAATTTTAACTTTTCTGCCCACTCATCCACTCTTACCCCAGGTCTCGGAATCTACTTCCTCTTCAGGACTTTTTCAATCTCCTTTGTGGCCAAAGTTAATCTCTATAGCAAAAGTGGGAGTCTTGACCATTCTCCAAATAGATGAGTTCAAACAAGGAATTCTCAGATTCTTCAGCAGTTTAGATAAAGATTGATAGGTACCCGGCCCTGCCTATATAGACAAAGTTTTTCCAATCAAATTGGGAAGAAATAAGTAGTTAATTGTTCAGTTCCTGCTATAAGCTATTCACTTAAAATGCAGAGATACTTAGAAGGTAAAAAAAAAAAAAAGTTTGAATTTGGTAGACTGACTTAATGTACCAGAAACCATTTCCTTGATTATGTTGAGGTTTGGTATGTACACTGAGAATGTGCAACACTCCTATGATTACATCAACTGTTTTCTTTTTTCATCCAGGTGTTTGCTGTTGTACAGTTACTGCCTAAGATCAAGGAAGGTAATATGTGGTTTGGTTCATCAACATAATTTAACATTCAAAACTTTGAAATTCCAGTTAAAATCAATAAGACATTGTTATGCTGTAATAAAGAAGGATAGTGGGGAGAGGGGAATATCTTAATAAATGATTAAAATAACCACATGGTAACACTGATAATTCTTTATAGTAACATTGGGCCAATAAACATGATTAATAGCAGAAAATGCAAAAAATTTAAAAGATCAATTGTGAGCAAAACTGGAACCACTCCATCATTTTAGCACTATGTTCAAGATATGAATTATATAATTGTAATTTATAAAGTGATGAGCAAAACTTTGACAAAGAAAGATATCTTTAGAAGACACTAAGTTATACTATATGATATTGATACAGCATTGCACTATCACAGCAGCAACAGCACACTAAAGCTGAGACTATATCAATATTTATTTTAGAACTTGAAAACCTTTTAGTCTAATTCATTATCAAATGTTAGAGTGGACATTAGTCTGATATTTTATACATTACATATTCCAAATAAACTTGAATAGAAATGTTTTTTGAAATCTCGCTAAAGGACTCCAAAGTGTTTTTGTGTGTGCTTTGATGAAAGTTTTGGATGAACTTTTATAAACAATTCTCATCTTTGTTAACTATGTTAATTTTAGAATGAAGGCAGTTTCCAGCTGTCCCTATCTTCATCCAGTATGGATATAAGATACAATCCTGCGTTCTAAAGGGAATGGTATGTGAAGCCTGTAACCTAGGAGTGTGTAATGTTTTTGACATTTGGATTAGAAGTCATTCATTCTCTGGACATATTTTTGTCTTTTGACCTAAAACTCTTACCATTTTTAAGTGTATAAAAATCGACTTCTGACTCAATCTGGAATGTTTGGTGGCCCCAAGTTTTGCACTGCTCTATGTCTCTTTGTATTTTAAATAATCTAGTCTTTTTCTTAACCACTATGTGAAAGGCTTGGCTATCTACCTTCTTTGTCCTATCTATCTGTCTGTCCGTCTATAGCTCTAAATGCATTAGTTACCTAGAGCTGTCATAACAAAATATCAAAGACAGGGTTAATTAAACAACAGAAGTTTATTTCTCACAGTTCCAGAGGTCAGAAGTACAAGATCAAGATTTTGGGGCCAGGCATGGTGGTTCAAGCCTGTAATCCCAGCACTTTGGAAGGCCGAGGTGAGGGGATTGCCAGAGCCTATGGGTTCGAGGACAACCTGGGCGACTTGGCAAGACCTCATCTCTACAATAAATGAAAAAATTAGCCGCGTGTGGTGGTGCAGCACACCTGTAGTTCCAGCTACTTGGAAGGCTGAGGCAGAAGGATCACCTGAGCCCAGCAGGTCAATGCTGGAGTGGCTGTGAGAGTGCCACTGCACTCCAGTCTGGGTGATGGAGTGAGACTCCAACTTAAAAAAAAAGATTTTGGTAGATTTAGTTTCTCTTGAGGTCTCTCTCTTGTTTTGCACATGGCTGTCTTTTTCCTTTGTTCTTACATGGTCTCTCTGTGCAAATTGCCCTTGCTGTCTCTTTTGTGTTTGTTTCCTCTTCTTATTAGGACTCCAATCAAATTGGATTAGGATCCACCCAAGCTCTTGTTTTAATTTAATCACCTCATTAAAAGCCCTATCTCCCAGAAGGGGGGTTGCTGGGTCATATGGAGTGCTGATTTTTAGGTTTTTTTTAGGAATCACCACACTGTTTTCCACAGAGGTTTACAATCCCACCAACAGTGTAGAAGTGTTTCCTTTCCTACATATCTGTTTCAGCATCTGCTGTTTTTTGATTTATTGATGATAGTCACCCTGACTAGAGTTAGGCAGTATTTCAGGTTGGTTTCAATTTGTATTTCTTTGATGACTAGTGAGGCTGAGCATTTTTTCATGTATCTGTTGCCTGCTCATATGTCTTCTTTTGAGAAATGTCTATTCATATCTTTGGCCCACTTTTTAATAGGGCTGTTTGCTTTTTCCCTTTTGGCATCTTTGCATTCTGTGTAGATTCTGGATGTTAGATCTTTGTCAGATATACAGTTTGCAAATATTTTCCCCATTCTGTGGGCTGTCTCCCCACTCTTTTTATGATTTCTTTGGCTTTGCAGAAGTTTTTCATTTTGATGATGTCCCACTTGTCTATTTTATCTTTTATGCCAAGAGCATTTGTGATTTTGATCAGGAATTGGCTGCCTATTTCAATTTCCGTAAGGGTGTCTCCTGCATTTTTTAAGACTTTTATAGTTTGAAGTTTTGTGTTTATGTCTTTAATCTATTTAGAGTTGAATTTTGTGTGAGATGATAGGTAGGGGTCCTGTTTCAGTCTTTTGCATGTGGTCAGCCAGTTTTCCCAGCACTGTTTACTGAATAGGTTCTTCTCTTCCCAGTGGTTATTGGTGGGGACTTTGTCAAAGATGAGTTGGCTGAGAAATTGAGGTTTTGCTTCCAGGATCTCTATCCTGTTCCACTGGTCTATATGCCTGTTTTTGTACAAATACAAGGTTGTTTTGATGATTGTAGCCTTATAGGAAAGTTTAAAGTCTGGAAGTGTGATTCCTCTCACTTTGTTGAATTTCTGTATTGTCATTTCCAGGTCTGAGAAGAATGATGATGGCATTTTAATGAATATTGCATTGAATTTGTAGATTGCCTTTGATAGGATGGACATCTTAACCATATTGATTCTTCCAATCTATGAACATGGAACATTTTTCAGTTGTTTGTGTCATCTTTGATTTCTTTGAGCAGTGTTTTGTAGTTGTCACTGTAAAGGTTTCTAACTTCTTTGGTCAGGAAGATACTGAGATATTTCTTTTTTTTGTATCTACTGTGAATGGCATTATTTGCTTCTCTGCCTGTTTGTTGTGGATGTATAAGAATATGACTGTCTTTTGCACATTTATTTGGTACCCTGAGACTTTGCTAAAGTCCATTATCAGTGCAAGGAGGTTTTTGACAGATTCTGTTTGGTTTTCCAGGTATAAGATCATAGTGTCAGTGAAGAAGATAGCTTAACTTCCTCTTTTCCCATTTGGATGCACTTGATTTCCTTCTCTTGTCTGATTGCTCTAGCTAGACCTTCCAACCCTATGTTGAATAGTAGGGGTGAGAGTGGGCATCCTTGTCTTGTTCTGGTTTTCAGGGGAAATGCTTCTAGTTTCTATCCATTTAATAATTGTTAGCCGGACTCGGTGGCTCAGCCTGTAATCCCACACCTTTGGGACACTGAGGTGAATGAATTGCCTGAGCCCGTGGGTTCGAGACCCGCCTGAGCAGCGAGACCTCATCTCTACAA
>NW_007253093.1:141448-147361 GCF_000164805.1 Carlito syrichta
GTGAGACTCCAACTCAAAAATAATAATAATAATAATAATAATAATAATAATAATAATAATTGTTGGCTGTGGGTTTATTGTACATGGCTCTTATCTTTTTGCATTATTTTCCCTCTATGTCTAGGTGTTCAAAGGTTTTTATCAAGAAGGGATGCTAGATTATCATTTTATAAAAAGACACCTGCACATGCATATTTATTGCAGCACTATTTACAATAGCAAAAACATGGAACCAACTGTGCTGCCCATAGAAAGTTGACTGCATTTTAAAATGTGGTGCATATACACAATGGAATACTACACAGCCATAAAGAAGGATAAAAGTTTGGACTTCACAGCAACTTGGATGGATTTAGAGTCTGCGATACTCAATGGTTTATCACATAAACAAAGAACTGAGTACCATATGTACTCACTCAAAGCAGACCCTGATCATTTGTTATAATACTATAAGAAAGGGATTGGCAATAGTGGGAAATTGCCTGCGGAGGGGCTGACATCAATAAGGGTATATGATCTCGAACCAGATGAAGTGAGGATCAAAGGGAGATCCAAAGTTTATCTGTAAAATGACCACTTATCTACCTAATCCTGAGTTGTATCCCATATCTTTAAAATAAACAAAAATTTTAAAAAGAGTTGCATAAGGTAGTTCCCCTTATCATTGGGTTCACTTTCCTTGGCTTCAGTTCCCCACAGTCAATTGCAGTCTGAAAATAGTAAATAGGAAGTTCCTGAAATAAACAATGCATATGTTTAAAAAAATAGTTAATAAAAAAATAAAAGCCCTATCTTCAAATACAGTCACATTCTCAAGTAACTGAAGGTTAAGGTTCAATAAATGAATTTTGGGGGAATATAATTCAGCCCATAGCACTAAAGTATATATCTTTCACCGAGTCAGACCACACTAGATTTGTGAGGGAATTCCTTCAGTAAAGAGGAAAGAAACTGCAAAGAATTTTGAAGAGGGTATTTCTAAGAGCCAGGCAGAATAGGCAGTGGGTTTGTAAAACTAGGGAAACCTCATTCACTATTTACTTCATGAAATTTAGTATTAAGTATAAATCTAACCCACTGCAATCCTAAGTCTAAGGGGAACCCCCCCAAAAAACAGAATTTATTTCTTTAAAAATGTGGGTTTTTTCTTACATGTTTAAACTTTAGTCACCTCCAAAATACTATCCGTTTGACACAATACACATAGTGAGATGCTTTTTCCAATGCTCAAAACAATTTTTGAACTTGTCAATTTTGATGCCTTTTAGTGTTTGTCATGTTTTGTTTCACCTCTTCCATACCAGCAAAACATTTCCCTTTGAGGATTTTTTCATCCAGGGAAACAAACAAAAAAAATAGCTTGGGGTGAGATCAGGTGACTAGGGAGGATGGAACATGGGGGTTCTGCCAATTTTGGTCAAAAGCTGCTGAACAATCAGCATAGTGTGGGCAGGTGTGCTCCTAAATCACTCATCATGAAATGAGCAAATGAATTGACAGTCTCCAAAAAAATTCACTGAAGCTGAACACAGCCTCTTACAACAACGCTAGCTGGTACACTGATATTCATGAGTTCCTAGAGCACTTACCTAGTGAGGGATGGCTGTATTACAAGGACTCCACCCTCTAAAAACTAATTCCATTTTTCTTGGGGGCCTTTCCTGTTATATAAAAATAACATAGAAAATGCAGCAAATCCTCAAGAATTGAATACACAATTCAATTCAAGTTTTTCCTTATCAACTACTTATCATTATTTTAGCACAATATTTAGCAAAACTAAAGTGATGACAATAAACAGTATAAGACAATAAACTATATGGTAACAATAAATAGTATAAGACAGTAAACAGTATGATAATAAACTCTTAATACATTTATACTGTACTCACTATTAAAGTTAGTTAATTAACTACCTTAACCCCAACCTTATCAATGAGGAAGCTAGAAAGAACTATTTTTTTTTTTGAGTTGGAGTCTCACTCTGTCACCCAGACTGGAGTGCAGTGGCTGTTCCCAGCCACCGCAGCCTCGACCTGCTGGGCTCCGGCGATCCTTCCACCTCAGCCTTCAAAGTAGCTGGAACTACAGGCGTGCACAACCACGCCCGGCTGATTTTTTTTTATTTATTGTAGAGATGAGGTCCTGCCAAGTTGCCCAGGTGGGTCTCGAACCCGCAGGCTCAAGCAATCCACTCACCTCAGCCTCCCAAAGGCGCGGGATTACAGGCTGAGCCACCAAGCCCGGCTGAAAGAACTATTTTTTAAAATAAACCTATACTTGGTAGAAATATATATTCTTAGTTAGAATCAGTATAAGAACGATAGAATGATCAAACATGGAGACATATTAATTTGAAAAAGTATCTGACAAACTTTCATGGTCTTAGTAAAAAACTTTAAGTATGCAATTTGAAACTTTTCTTTATAATCCATTGTAAAATGTTAGAGTTCCCAGAAAGTTATTTGTTTTGTTACTTTTTGTTTGTGGGATAAGTGAGCAAAGGGCAGAGACTCCTTAGTCGTGAAGACTTTACAATAGAAACGTGGAACTTCAGAGATAGAAAGGATCCTTTTATCCATTTAGTTAAAAATAACAATTTTAAAAAGAATCGGGGACAAATATGACTCAAAGCAGTATATTAATGCTTTAATTCACCAAAGTTTTACCTAACTAGCATTCCCACTACTCTTATTCTTCCAAAATCTCTAATAGCAGAATGCTTACCATGGTCAGGTTTGTGAAAAGCAATGGCAAAGATCTTTATGCTGTGTTTCAAGTGAATTAGCACAAGCCTACAAGCCAAAATGCCAAAGTGTTTCAAATGGATATAAAAGAAATCTAGTAGTAAGGCTCTAAATACAAATTCCAAGCATCATTCTTAACATTGTTGTTAAGAATGAGTGAAGGAAGCTAATAAAACACTGAAATCACAGTGAAGAGTATTGGGATAATTTAGTAATCAGTCTTCATCATCTACCCATAAGAGACAGTGATCCTCTTTATAAATGCATAAGCTACTATTTCTGCACATTTGCATTTCCAGGACTACTAGATTTAAGTGAGTCACATGCAAGAGTTTTATATTCTGAACGTGATTTCTCTCTTCTGAACTCAAATTGGATGAGTCTTTTAAAGTTTAAGAGGAACAGTATAGTAGCAGTACAGGGCTTGGATATGAAAAATGTAAATGTTTATAACAAATTGTCCTTACTTTGAACCTTTTCAGCTACAATAAAACACATGTCAGATTATTTGGAAATATGGATCTAAATTGATCATGTTTCCAGTAATCTTATATATATAAGGCAAAAAGTAAGCAGCCAAATGGGAAGCCATCTATGTAGTATATGACCCTAAATCAAACTTGCTTTCTCAGTCATTGAAAAACTTGTTTAGCTAGAATCCTAGAATACACATTTACCAATGAAACTAAACAGCACATAAACTTTGGTAGTAGAACAATATTTTAAATCATAATTAAACCATTAAGGAGTCCACTGTTTTTTTCTAAATAATAATATAGCATATGTATGTGGAGGGAGGAGAACAAACATATATATAGATATGAATTCAGGGCTTTTAGTACATTCTAAAGTGCTAACACATGAATGGAGAAACTAGGGGTGTGTGTGAAGAGGAACTATAATCTACCACCTTATCATAATATGCTTTTATTTGTTTTTCCTATGTGCATTCACAAAGTAGAATATTAAGCAACTTTCCTGATTGGTCCAGATCAATAGTACAATGTATACATTGTATCTGGATTTGAACCAATACTGATGTAAAATAGATAGCAAATATTAATTTCAAAATATGACAATGTCACTTAACTGGTTTGTCTCCTCTTTTGCTTGGAAATTTTGCCTAGGAAAAGCCATATCCTATGGTAATGGTCTAGGAATATCAAGTTTAAACAGAGGTACAATAGTAATTCATTAATGAGCTGGTAGAGCTGCATTCTCCTATACAGGAGTCACTAGTCACATGTGGTTATTTAAATTTAAGATTGAATTAATTAAAATATAATAAAATGAAAAATTCACCTCATCAGTTGCACTAAGCATATTTCTTTTTTTATTATAAAAATATGGGGTACAACTCAGGGTTAGGTATACAAACGTTGATTATGCAGGTACCATTGTTGATGAGGTATGCCCTTCCCTCCCCTAGCAGTCTCCCTCAACTGCCAATCCCATCCCCCCTCCCTGACATTTTCCCATTACTGCCAATTTCTTTTCTTATAGTGTTATAATAATTGTTCAAGGTCCGCTTTCAAATGCTCAAAAACTGCATATAGCCAATAACCACAGTATTGGGAAATACAGACATTGACCATTTCTTTCCTTGCAGAAATTTATGTTAGCGAGTGCTATTCTGCAGGATAAGTAATCACAGGTTAGCTTGTGCAAAACCATTTAAAATACAGGTATCTACAGCATCTTCAACATATCCAATACTAAACTGACCATCATGCAGTGAAAGAAATCTCTTTATTTCCTATATTTATCAGTGGCATAATTACATTATTTTAACTGAAAGTTTTTAAGTTCCATATATGTACCAGATGTTATTTGTAGGTACTGAGAATAAAGAGATAAAAGTCAAAGCTTTGCCCTCAAATATCTCTCAATCTAATAAGTATCATTGCCTTTCTTTATCCTTCAATTCCTGCTAAAGTGGCCGAATTCCCTAGAATTTACTTTACCTTGGTTTCTTTTTCATTCCTACTGCTACTGCCTTCATTTAGACTCTCGTTACTCTCTCCCATTACTGTCGCAAGAACCTTTTAACTGACTTCTCTACCACTATCCTCTTGTCCTCCAATTGATCATTGTCATTGTGGCCAACATAAATAATCAAAAACAAAAATAAAGAAAGCAGAGTATAAGAAAAGATGTTTGAAAAGCAGGGAAAACAACCGAGCAGAGAAGTATCCAGGAAGCAAGAATACCTTGGTTGCATTATCAAAATGTTTACATACAAGAAACACTTCTCAAAAAATTCCAAGAAATGTGCTAAAATTCTCTGAGTGTGGCAGATGGATCAATATTTTCTACAACTGTTCTATCATTATATCTGTATCTGCTTAGTAGGCATTAAACAACAAATACATTTTTTAAAAAAGAAACAACTCTACACTTTTATCATCATCATCACCCTAAAGGATGAGAAGTGAAGTCCAAAAGTTTCAAAACTTAATAGTTAGTGAATAAGTTTATTTCTGGATTTAATAGGAATTCATTGCTTCAAAGTACACAACAAAAAAATAAGTATTCATCATACATCATTCGTCATACAATAACTCATACATCTCTCCAAGAATTAGGCTGACATGTTTCACTAAGTAAAAGTAAAATTCAAACAAAGCCCCAGTACATTTGTTTCTAAATTAAAATGTTGCAAGATGTAAGTATTCCCTGAGTGCCACTTTAAGGAACAGTGGCTAAAACCTGAACATCACATTATAGAGTTCCAAAGATTAGTTTGGATACATAAGGAATTAAGTCACACATAATGAAAGCATAACACCCTCCTATATGAACTGCTGAGTGTGATGACAGGATTGGAGAAACTCTTGCAAACTTATTAGTTTGCAGTACTTAAAAATGACTGTTTAAAAGGAATTTTTCTCTAGACAGGAAATAATGGGGTTTTGCCTTCAATTATTTTGCAATTCCAAATGATAAACTTATCTTAATCACTTTCCTGTGAACCTCTCAGATTTTAAAATAATCCTTGTAGTCATCTTGGTATTATGATGTGTTTTCTGGAGCAGATCAAAAACAACAACAACAATAACAAAATGCCCTACAACCCTATATAAGCTAATATATGCTGTGGCTAGTACAGAAGATTGTGTGTGTGTGTGTGTGTGTGTGTGTGTGTGTGTGTGTGTGTGTGTGTGTG
>NW_007253093.1:147381-163923 GCF_000164805.1 Carlito syrichta
TCTATGAAACATTTGTAATAGATTTAGCATCATAATAAATCATTACATTAACCTGTTTCATGAATATAAAGTGAAATAATTCAATGAGAAAAGAATTGCTTAAAAGATTTATTAAATATTATCTCACAATCAAGAGAATATTATTTGAGATTAGATAATTGATAAATGAAATTATAGGAATATAAATAGAAGAACAAGCAAAAAAACCTGTCAAATATTTTTTATTGAACATGACCATCACCTTACTTTATATTAACTCATTTGATTTTCATGACTTTTTAAAATAGGGAAAGCTGATATTTTTATCTTCATTTTGCCTATAGGGATTCTGAGTCACAGAGGTTATGTCATTTGCCTGAGGTTTCTGCAGCTGGAAACTACAATAACCCAGAAAATAGATATTCAATGACAACTAAGCATCCGTTTCTATAAAAGTCGATGACAAGGTGTGTTCTGAATAAACTATATTCTTATTTTTTTCACAATCATCTAGATTTAAACTTCTCTAGTGATTGCAGACCTCTTTTTTGCACTGTTTGGCAGATGGGTATGGGGGAATGTCAATTTCCAAATAACGTTAGTTTGTGGAATGTGTCTTAGGAATTTCTCCCTAGAGAGAGGCGTCCATCATGGTTTATAGAGTTTATATTTTCTTCTCTATCCTCCCTTTCCTCCCTTCTCCCTCACTCACTTATTCATTATTAAAAATTCTTGTTAGGCAGTCAAATTATTTGAAGTATGGACCTAGGGGCTAGGGATGAAAAATATCCTTGATATTAAGAAACATACATTCTAATTGAAATGAGAAATAATTACATGAACTCTTATCATAGAGTATAAAGAAGACAAAAGTGGAAGTTGGGTGGGAGAGGCAGGCAACATAAATCAAATGTGATGTGTGAATGTGGATATTGTAGGTAATATTTACATCTCTCATTTTATGTTATTTTTTAAATAGATGGACTTAAAATGAATTACCTTTATTGATGACCTATTATCTCATTTTGCTTCACACATTTAAAATCACAGTAATCGTGGATCACTGCGCATAGATCAAATTTAGGTTAAGTGAAAAATTCTCTACTCTAAGCTTTTGTCTCCATTTAAATTAAACTTGAGAAAAAGGCAGGATTGTTTTTTCTTCTTGCCACTAGTAGAACATCAGAAAGCTATTCTCATAGGAATCACATTAATGCATTCTTAAGGTTTTTGAGATCTGGAATAATAAAACTATATTATTTACCAGGAAACACCCCAAATCAATTTTCATCTTGACTGTGGTAGTGCTACTTATTGTGAACAGAAAATGTGATGTATAAAAGTCCCAAGTAGTCATTTTGTGGACTGCCTTTATACCATGATTCTGAGGAAGAAGCTTTAAAGTAGCATTCAGTAAGATCAAGCATGAATTGAAGATGAAATATATGCTCAATTTAAAAAGGAAAAATCGGTTGTATGTTGTAGCCATTCACCCTTCTGACGTATCTGCATGGTGTCCTATGCACCATAATATACTGAGGTTGGTGGGCCAGAGACTAAAATTAAAATTCGCTATCTAGTTTCCCATTGTAGTCTATTAATGACATCTTTCTTTTATTGTGAGCTTCTAATACAAAATTACCATGAACTTTGTGTGATCTTATAAATGTAACAAGAAACTCAAAGGCCTCGAAGTTAAAACAGTTATGCTTGATTGCTTTGTTTGCATTGAGTATCTTCAGTAAAGTTCGGTGATAAAAAAACTCTTATTTCTATCAGTCTATAGTTAAAAATGATAATACGTCAATAGAATATTTGTTTATCTTTATCTCAGATGAAATGTGATAGAAAACAGGTGTCAAAATCAATATTAAGTGATATTCTTGACTACAGTGTTTTTGTTCAATTACGTAAAAAAATCACTTTAAATTTATATAAGAAGAGGGCAGGAGGTTGAGACTTGACATGGCACCCTAACCTGGGCAACAGAGTGAGATCCTGTCTTAAAAATATATATGTGTGTGTGTGTATGTGTGTGTGTGTGTGTGTGTGTGTGTGTGTGTGTGTGTGTGTGTGTGATGACACCTTTGTGAAAGTTTGAATTTATTGCTTGCTTGTGTAAGTATTACAAGAAGATCCTCAAGAACGAATATAAATTCAAGCCAGTGACAGGAGTTTTTTATCTGAATTTGAGTTCCTTTTTCATTCTTAATAGGACATGATCTGTCTAAATGACACACATATTAACAAGTCACATTGCAGTGAATAATCATATAATACCACCATCTCTATTCCCCTTTTTTGTAGTTTCTGAAATATTAAAAAACTACTGAGAATATATACTAAAAATTATTTTAAATAGCTAGTTTCCAGAATTCATAAACTGACATGTGCTCTTGTAAAATATACCTTAAATTGGAGGTCCCCAAAGTGAAATTATACATACCTAGAAAAAATAAAAGATGACCTATGAATACAGAGCAAAATATTAGATTTGCAATTTTTATTTTATATGTTAACTAAAACGTAAGTACAACATTATTTGTCACTAATATTTAAGATATTGATCATCACTTACGCCTTCCCCAGTCAAGTATTAGAAGCAACACGAAGGAAGAGGGGGAGTTCTCAGTTGGGCAAGTGGCTGGCCATTGACAGTCCCAGACTTTCATTTACTATGGCCTCACTGTGATATTATCTATGTATGCCCAGTTGAGTGGGTTTGGGAGCTGTTATATATTTTTAACTAAACTAACTCTTAGTAAGTGGACAACACAGTACAACCTCAGATTGAAGAGAACAGTGTAAGCATAGATGAAGAGCAATAAAATAGAAGTGTTACTTCTATTCATTGTGAGAACTCTGTCACCATCATTAAGGGGTAAAATATTGTATAAGTCAACAGAATTGATGTATTAATCATATTGCACTTACTAATAATAACATATTTTTACAAGTCTTATAGCATTAATAAATAAAATGCTAGTTAATATATTGTTTTTAAATCTTGGTTTCTGTTTAATTTCTATCTTGTTTCCATGTGTTAGTATAAGTATGCAGCTCATAATTCAACTTATGTATACTTACTAAAGGAACATCGATGGGATGTATAACCAAAAGGTTTCAGACAATTATCATAAATGAAAAAAAATTAAAGGGACATATTTAAATTTATTTTCACAATCAATCAGAAATCTGCTCAAAATATACTTTCAGAATGTCACATTTTTAAAATCCTCATTTTTCATCTTCTTACTCACCAAATCAACACACTTATCCATAACATAAGTTAAGTATTTTTTTCTATTATGCCGTTAATTTAACCAAATAAGCCATGCTTTTGAAGCTGTGCAAGTCTATGTACCTACCCATAACATAACTTTACTTTTTCTATTACATTGTTTATTTAACAAAGTAGGTCATGCTTTGGACGCTAACAAGTTAGACTAAAAAGCAAAGAACAAAACTGGTCACACAGAATGAAACAGAATAATTCAACTTTTCTGTCTCTTTGTCCTTTCAGTGGACATAACAGACATATATTAATATCATCCTTTAGAAGTATAAGTACTTTCCTGCTATTGTAATTCTTACAAATATTTAAAAAAAATCATTCTTTGGAAAAACTACAAAATGATTTCTAGAAAATCGAATTATTTTTCCCAGTAAATTGAAATGAAACTATTATGATCTTTTGTAGCAAAAGATGAGAGTTAATTATTGCTCACATGACAACTTTTATTGTTGAGATTTCAGCCTGTCTGTTTGTATGCCTTGAAGTAGTGAGGTTAAAGTTATCTTACTCAACTGGAAGTTATCAATTGGCAAAATTTATAAAATTTATAAAATAAAGTGGCAAAATAGACAGAGGAGGACTATATTCTCCCTAAATCATAGCACTACTTGTAATACTGAGAAGACCAACAAGGAGACCTGGGGTTGAATACTGGCCCCTCCACTTATTATCTATAGGCTTTGAAAAGCATGTAAAGGTTTTTAAGTTTCAGTTTCCCAAACTAATCTGGGGATAATAATATCTACCTGCCATAAAGTTGTCAGGATTAAATGAGATAAAGCATGCAATGCACTTAGTACAATATCTGAATATATTTAGCACTAAATAAGTGTAAGCTATTATCATTTAACTTATTTTAGAATACAGAATACAAAGTAAAGTGGTTTTATTATTAACTTTATTAATTGGTCTATGGGGTTAATATCTTTTTAACAACACAACCAACATAGGTTGATGAAGACCACTAGTGACCCAAGAAATTAAATAAATAATTTGCAAAGGTAACTCTCTATTATTTTTGTAGTTACCACACTTATTTTTTATGGCCATGTGCATTTTAACATATTACTCTAAAAGTAAATTCTATATATGGTATATGTTGACACATTGAAAATAGAGAACTCCAGATATGGCTTTACTGGGCTACTTCCAACAAACTTATCAAGTGGTTCAGCAGATGTAATTACTGCCAAGCCTTGCCAAGGATTTGAAATGTGCCCATTAATTCAGCAATTCCCAATCTATCCATCAGTCAGTCATACTTAAAAAATATGCCTGTCACAATGTAGGTGAAAGAATTCATTGAAACTTATACAATAAAATCCCTTTGAATATGTAAACGTATGCTGCAACCTTTTTATAGACAGTATATTAGCTACATTAAACTTTGTCTCTGAAGCTGATACAAGACGCAGATACTGAAAATAGCAACTCAGAAAAGTTTATCTCATACCTATATGAATACCTATATTCATTAAAAAATTGGTGCATTAGGGAGGAAGACTGATACTTAAACAGCCATGTACAGCTTGGCTCCTCTTGAGAAAGTAGAGGCAGATGGTTTTTTTCTCTCTGTGTACAGAGGAGATTGAGTTTGGCTGGTAAACCATGGTTGTTTATTCTAAGCCTTCTTAAAAGAAGAACCACGAGAAAAAAACAACCTATTTGATGATACTGATAAACACTGAAGTAAAAATAAGGTTAGTAGAAAAAATGGTGAATAGCATTTTTCAATAATTTTCATATAACTCTAAAATGAATACAAAATAGAAGAGAGGAAAGAGGCAAGCAGACAATGTGAAAGTGCAAGAAACACAGAGTAAGGGAAAAAACAATCATTTTATACCGAAATGTGCAGACCCAAAGTCATAGAAAGCTATAAAACTGTGTAAAATATGACAAACTGAAATACAAGGCAAAACCTGGGATAATAATACAAAGAGAAAAAACATATATTTTGTCAAGCTGAGGTATTAGAGTGAATATACCAA
This sequence comes from Carlito syrichta, assembly GCF_000164805.1. Classification (NCBI taxonomy): domain Eukaryota; kingdom Metazoa; phylum Chordata; class Mammalia; order Primates; family Tarsiidae; genus Carlito; species Carlito syrichta. Next base: position 152,647 of record NW_007253093.1, read on the forward strand.
AATCTCTTCTAGATGAAAAAAATAGAGGATAAGGGAACACAGTTTTTAACAAATGAAAAGGAAAAGAAAGAAGAAAATGAAATCGAAATAAAAAATGATTATAAAACCAAAGTAACAATACATTACAATTATAGGCTTGACAAGAAACATTTCTAGGTCTGGGTTGTTAATGCCTAAGGTATGCAATCAATCTTTCACTCTTATTACACTGAGACTTATGAGTTATTGTTGATGGCATCAAAGAGATTCATAAATGGATTCCATCACTATGTTGAGTAATTAAAACTACAACTATCAGTTATGAGCTGCTACTTAGAAAAAATGCAACATATAACTCTAATACCTGTGAAAATCACATTCATTGAACACTTACTATGTGGCCCAAACTGTTCAAAGCACATTGAGCACTTGTTATGTACCAGAAACTATTCGTCTTATCTTTACAACACCATGTGGTAGTTACTATAATCAGTCACATTTTTTATAGTGAAAATGGAGGTCCAAAATAATGAATAATTTGCCCACAGTTACCGCCAGTAAGGAATTGAACCAAGAAAGGCTCCAGAACACACATACTAAACCACTATTATCAGTTGTTGAGTCTTTGATTGTGAATGCACACATTGTTTAGATTCTGAGAAACAAAATTAGGCACTTCAGTAAAGAAAACTGAGAAAGTGGTAGTTTCAAAGACAGGACTGCCAGACTAGGCTGAGATCCGTAGTGGGCAGACCTGGGAGTCACGAAGTGGGAAGGCTTTCAAAGAAATTCCCTCAGTTGCAAGTGGGTAGGAAAGCTACTTCCTTATTCAGGTCTCTCTTTTAAAATGAAGTCTTTAAAAAATATAAATGATACAGGAACACCTATGGGTAGTGTTTTTTCTGTCTTTTGAAAATTAAGGTAAGGCTGCAAAACATCAGAAAGAAAAAGGCTAAGTTGATGCCTGAAGAGAAAATAGTGGGAAAGCAATGATATTTATTGGAAGTCAATCACTGAAAAGAGAATGGAATATACAAGATCTAATGCCACAACTTAAAAGAATAATTTAATTGCGAAAAGCAGCATTATTGCATCCAATATGATTGTCAACATTTGCTTAATCATAAGAAAAGAATATCAAAAGGCATAGGCCTAAAGTAATGAAAATATATCTAATTCACAATACAATACAAAAGCCATAAATAGAGAAAACATTCCATATAGTTTTTTTTATTAACCTCAATTCCTAATTCTCTCCTTAACCAGTTAAAAATATTTTACAAGTAATGCACTAGACAAGTATTAGAAATAAGATCGTCTGCTTTTTCGTGACAATAAGAGAGACTACATCCTTCTTGTAGTAGTAGTCTTTTGATATTATATGCTTACCATATTATCAGCAAATTCAAGAAAATTATATCAAGCATGACAGAATGGAGTCAGACATATATACAGATTTATCACATGAAAGGCATTGTCTTCACTCCCTGTGAACTGATGTTAGAAATGCCCAAGGGGAATGGATCATTATGAATCATAGGACTAAAATAAGGTTACCGGTTGAAAAACTCCTTAAATTTCGTTAATTATAGTGAATGCAGTTAAGATATGCACCAAATTTTCAGGTAATCAAGGAGAAGCACTGATTTGCTCTCCAAATGGCCATTTAATACACCATAGGCAGGGTAGTAAAAAAAAAAAAACCTGGTAATTTGTTTTGATTCCAGATTGTTCCTTTGAATATATTACTCAAAGAAAAATAACAAACATTGTGTATAAATATTTAATACATTAATAGTTTAGTTGCAATTTTTACTACACACGTATAAAAGGCAGAGGTCTTCAAAATGTGATCATAGATTCTGTGCTAATGGTTGGATGATAGTTATCTTTAACAACTTTTAGTTTCTAAGGAGCAGTTGCAATTGTTGGAAAAGTTTTAGAATAATTCAGCTATGTTTCAATACTCCATCTCAAAATTCAGCGAGATTTGGAAAGAGAGCAGAAAGATTGAGTAATCGCAATAATACAATTTAAGATTCTGGATTTTTGAAGTGGAATATTTCACCATCATTAAATTATGTGAATTGATAACTTCACAGAATATATGGTATGTTTAAAAGATAGGGAGTAGAATTTAAAGAAATGAGTCAATTTTATTTAAACATGCATTTAAAAAACTTTTAAATCACTAATAAACTACATATTCTTTCACATCAAGCCCTGATTCAGCTACAAAATACAATTTAGTATGAGGTTTTTCTATTTATTGTTCACAAGCTACCAAATCCCAATGCATAACCACCATTAGCTGTCTCATTCCTTTAAGAATAAAAGGTTAAATATGCACCAGAACAACACACAAGCTCATCTTATTAGGGCTGGCGGTACAGCAAAAGTAGCAATGACTTATAGCCAAAGAATGAGTGATGCTTTTGGCTCATTTACAGACTTTCGTTTCCAAGCCTGACAACCTGGCATGATAAATACATTTGGGAAAAAAAAATACATTGTCTATGTTTGGCACTGAAAATAAAGTCTGTATGCTAAATTTTGAAATTAACTCTTTGGAGTTTTATAAAATAACAGTAATTCCAAAGTTAATAACATTATAAAACTATAGGCATTTAAAAGTTTGAATGTGTCTACAATGTTTATGCATTAATTTGTCAATAGTAGTAATATATGTTTTAGAACTTGCAGAACAAGAAGACAGTACAGATCCAAGTTCTAAGTAAAATTAAAAAAACAGCGTGGTGAACACTTGATAGATCTGTGTGGGGTCAAATCATACTTATGCATTCACACAGACTTCCTAAACTCTACCTACCTATCACTGCACAATATATAGAGGAGCCTAGGAAGTTGGGTTTCAAATTAAGAAGCTTTAAAAGTGAGTTTGCTGGTAATTTGATGGATACTGCTTTAAATCTGTAGATTGCCTTGGGTAGAATGGACATCTTAACAATGTTGATTCTTCCAATCCATGAGCATGGAATAGATTTCCACTTGTTTGTGGCATCTTTGATTTTTTTGAGCAGTGTTTTGTAGTTGTCATTGTAAAGGTCTTTCACGGCTCTGGCTAGGAAGAATCCAAGGTATTTCATTTTTTTTGTGTGTGTGGCTATTGTGAATGGAATTGTGCTTTTTATTTGGGTTTCATTTTGTTCATTATTGGTGTATAGAAATGCGAACTTTGCATCAACCTGGATGGACTTAGAGTCTATAATATTGAGTGATCTTTCACAGAAACAAAGTACTGAGTATCACATGTTCTCATTTATAAGTGGACCTTGAACAACTATCATAATACTATAAGAAAAGGATTGACCGTAGCAGAAAACTGCAGGGGCATGGTGGGGGAGCGGGGAGGTGGGATTGGCAATAGTGAGAAGCTGCCTGTGGGAGGGGGGATGCACCTCATCAACAAGGGTAACTGCACAATAAATATTTGTATACCTAACACTGAATTGTACTCCATAATTTTAAAATTAAAAATTTAAAGGTGACAAAAAAGCGAGTTTGGAACGAAAAGGGTAGACATTATTTTCCAAGCTTGATTAATGACTCGGTTCATACATGTTTACTTCATGCAGTCTAGATAGTTCGGACACATTTTATAAAGTATAAAAATGTAAAATTATTATTAAAAATGAAGTGGGAAGGAATATTTCTGGAATGTAACTTGGGTAGCACTGTGTAAGAGAGGGAGGATAATGTAAAACACAGTTGCACTTATATCTGAAACCTGAGATGGCAAGGCTGCAGGCTGCTCCATAGTTTTGTCTACTTTTCTGCTTCTCTGTTACTAATCAAGTGGTTTAATTTGTGGTCATGCAAATAAATTCAGCACCTAGTGATAACAGCGATAACCACTTAAAGCAGGGCTCTCTATTCCAGAAAAGGTCAAAGATAAATCTGCAAGATCTTTTAAAAATATCTTTGACTTGATAATAAAATACACTAAGATGGCCTCTTTTACTATTTTGTTTCTTTTCAAAGATTGCTTCTATTTATTTATTCCATCCATTGCATGTATGTAATAATTACTATAGCTCATATGCTTCTGAAAGCTAAATTCATGAAAATATACTTAAATTATGTGTTTTTTCTACCAAATCATAAAATTTTTATGGACTAAAAAGACATTATTTAGATTTCTATTATAATATTGATGTTTGTATAAATAATACAAAATGAATTCTTAGTGTTCCTTAGTTTTGCTATGAAAACTTTTAATAATTGTAAATGTCTCCAAATACTGTTTTCTCATTAATATGTTTTATTTTTGCTCTTTAGTTTGTTTTCAAAGTTGAAACATATTTCCAATTTGGCAATAAGCACAACAAATATTGCACAGCCTGGAATTTAATTCAAAAAATGATAGTTTGTCTTTAAATGCAAAATATGTGTATACTTTGCTCCAAATGGAAATAGGTCACTTACTATCATAAAATTTCATGGTCTTAAAATGTTCACAGCCACAGAAACATACCATCTAAAGTGTACTTATATTTTAAGTTGATGTGAACACCTACACCTTTGTATTTTTTTAAAATATGGGTTGCATATTTACCATGTACCACCTTGATTATCTTTAAAAAAAATATTAACAGCTTGCCTCCTCATACTAATGACCAGTTACAAATTCCAAATATTTTGTCACATTTCTTATGAGCAATGCCATCTGCCAGAGGTGGCATTTCATGGCTGTTTACCCTGACTCCCTCCAAGAATTCATCTGCCACTATCTAATGCTGCCTGAATAAAGGAGATTAAGACTCTGATGCAACAGAGACTATTGATAATTTGATATAATTGGGAAGAAATGAAGATAAATGAGGTTGATGATGGAGAGGCAATTAGTTGAGCTGCCGTACAGCTGTGTTCTCGGCCTAACTCCCCTGGCCTTTTCTTCAGTGAGCGATGTGCAAATTAACCGTAATGACAAATACACACTTCCCAAAGCGCTTGTACTTTGAAAAACTTGAGAATTCTCTTTTCACTTCTGAGTTAGTTGTTTGGAAAAGTTGTTTTTTACATGGTCTCCTAATGTCCTCAACAGACAGGGGTACTGCACCTGCTATACTTCCGGAATAATACCTCCACCCACTCCCCATTTCCCCGCTTTCAGTTGTTGTCAGGCTACTGTTTACAATCTGAGTACATTGAGGATCCAAAGCTTTAATTGTGGTCCAGTGTTTAGGACAGGTTGGCAACGTTTTCATTTTTTATATGGTTAGCAACCAAGAGAACTCTTCAGAGTCAAGGAAAATAAGCTTCTCTTTTAATTTTAGAAGGATAGTCTACAAACAGCATTCTTTTTTATAGTTTATAATGAGAAGGCAGGGCCAACTTTATGGTAAACTAGCACTATGGCATCTTTAGAGACTGGTAAAACCAGTATTTTCAAGGATAAAATTTACATATTAATACTAAGGTTGTTATTGTCATTATTATGCTTCCTAAATGAAAATGGCAACTCAGTCAAAAATCAGCCATTAACATGCTTAGGCAGTGACTAACTTAAATCTAAGATCTTTTTCTAACCACAGAAATGGAATTAAAGATTTTGAAGTATAGTATCTTCATTGATATATTTTTTCTATTCTGCCCCGTAAAACTTATTCTTATTATCGTGTGTGTTTAATGAAAATATCAGTGTGCCTTTCAATAGTTACTTCTTATGAGAAAATAAGAAAACTACATGAATAAATATAGACTATACAACTGTATTAACAAAATACTGGGTGATGGATGTTTTTGCTTACTCACCGAAAACAATTTTGACAAGATAAATGCTTTTTCAACTTGTGATTTTTTCACACATTTAAGAAACCAGCCTCAAACTATTTGTTTCAAAACAAACAGTATGCTAATTACAAATACTTATCAAATACAGGCAAACACATCCAACAGGATAACTCTTTCTGGCTACAATCTTATGTCTTGAAAGTTACCAAATTAATATTTTAATTGCTCTTTCTGAGTTGTGCAATATGGTAGCCATTAGACACGTGTGGCAATTTATATTTAAATTAATTAATTAAATAAAATGAAAAAGTTCAACCACATTTCAAGCACATGTGGCTTTATAGCACATGTGGCTAGTGGTTACTATGTTGGACAGCATGGAGGAACATTTCCATCATCACATAAAGTTCTATTGGCCAGTACGTGTCTATATTTGAGGCTTATGCAACTCCACTCATACAAATTAGTAGGTTGACTTGTAGGCAGACGAGGAATTTAAGAATAGATAAATCAAAGACCGAGTCTTCAATTTACAAAAGGATTCAGAATTCCTTCAATTTCCTCATTTGAAGGTCCAGAAGATTACGTTTAAATGGCCTTAGATGACAAACAACTAGAAAAACATTATGGATGTGTTTACAAAGCACTGATGTGTTTTTAAGACGTTGGAAAACTTATTCTTCAGCTAAACCTCTGTCATTTTACCCACAATTCCCCTTAAGTCAGTCAACAGCCAAAGGGTATAAAGTATGACAATGGCAAGCTATCAGAAATAAGTCTTAGATTATTAATTCTAAAGAGAGATGATTGTGAAATCAAAAGAAAAATATGCTACAATGCCTGGGGACTATTTTAGAAATTAATACTATACCCAACTAATCTGAAAATGTTACATAAACACAGGCATGCACACACACAGAGTAAGAAAATTCTAAAAAAAAAAAAAACAGAGCAGATTAATATTATCAGAAATTATTTTTCAGAGATTTAAAAAAATACTTTATTGTTTGTTTCAAAATTTGCTATTTTTCAATGGGACTGAGGGTCTAGATTTATAATTCAGAAACTGATATGTAAAATACAGATGACTTTGATTAATAAAGTTTTCTTGTATATATATAGTATCATATGATTTTAATATTTTTAAGTAACAGACTATTAATTTGAGAACTATGGCGCCAAGTACTATTGTTAAGCATGTTAATACCAATTATTATATTAAAATAAAATGTGATATTGATAATTTTCCATCCTCTCAATTGATGATTAGCTTCCCATTAAAAGCTAGACATCCTTATTTTGCTTTCTACAGATTTCAGTTTCCTTTTATGTGAAATGATGGAGTCGAGTTGGATGTTCTCAAAGCTGACTTTCAACTTTGGCATTCTATGATTTGATAAATTGTTTCTGTAAATAACTACTTCTTTAAAAATAAGAAGCCTAAAGAGAGCATTGAAATGTTAAATGCAAAATTCTGGAGACTGCTTGTCTTTGGTGGGAAGGCAAAGGGATAAGAAAGGGATGAACACATAAAACAATGCAAGCTTTTGATAATGTTTTAGTTGTTGAGTTATATAGTGGGCTCACTAATATTCATATTATACTTTATAACTTAATATGTTACATAATGTTTTCTTCAATTCAAATTTTTTTAAAAAAATAGACAAGGAAAAAATACAATGGCCTCTGGCTACTTTATCTGGGTCTAAGAATCATATTGGTTGATAATATGATGTGCTACATGAAAGCACAGGGAAAGACTTTTTTAAAAGCAAATACTGATGGGAGAGGAGTAGATGATATGTCCAGATTGCCCAGAGAGTACAAAACTAGCTTGAACTACCAGTCATTTCCTTATTAAGCAAAAATCCTGTATTTTCGTTAGTTTTCAAATATGACAAACAGAAACACAAAATGGTAATAGACTGTAATTTGTGCAATAAGTCATTCTGAAGCCAGAAAAGATAAATGCCAGATACCCAAGAGATTTCTATTCACCATGATATTACTTATCTTTAATAAGTTCAACATCTGTGAGTGGGTTCTGGGCTACAGTTTATATTGAACATGATTTGAGTCTGCTATTTGGACCATTCAGCTGTAAAGGATCAAAATAAACTCTATGTATACACTGATAAAAATCAATTCAAGATAGAACAAACTGAACAGTAGAGTCTTTACAGCCTTCTTTGCTGGTAGAACATTTGGACATTTACAGTTTCTCGAGCTCAATCACCTCAGACTTCCTGAGTCCAGTGGCTAGTAAAGTCCAATGAATTGTGACTTCCAAAGTTGTCAAATGAGAGACTGTGTTTAGATTGGGGACAAATGATTTTTCTTTTGAGAGTCTGTAAAGGCAAGAGTAATAAACAATGCCCTTTGAGCACACAAGCAAAAAGGCACCAATGATGTGAATTTAGACTTTAGCTAAAAAAGATAAAAGAAAATCAAAGAGACAAGCTGAGGGTTGCAACAAGTTTTCAGTGTTCTGGGGAGTTATGTAGGGAACAGAATTGTCCAAAGGTTCTGCCTCTATAGCACCTTTGGTGTCATGTTAATAAACCAAAATTAGTTAAATTGACATTACTAAATTAATGCCTTTTAAAAAATATGCTACATAGATTTTGACAGAAACTATATAGAATATAGCTGATCTTAATTTAATTAGAATATATCACATGTATACAATTAGGATCACTGATAAATGTAGTGCTAAAAGAATTGTGTTTATTTCTAGCTTTATCCAGCCCATTTTATACTCATATAGTAAACATGACATACAGAGTTTTTGTCACTGTACCAGATGTGATTCATTTTTAATATAACTGAAACAAAAGAATTGAATGCAAGTGCATATACATAAATAATTTTTATTGTGGATATATCTCATTGAAAATAGCCTGTCCCATTTATTTTGATCACTGGTATTTCTATCTGCACCAAATGGCTACATAGCACAGACTCCTTAGAACAGATAATGGAGTCTCACTAAGAGATAAATTAAATATGCTAGTCAGTTTGGGCACTATGACACTATGCATATCCTACTTCTTCATATTATAGATAAAACAAAAAAAAGAGTCATCAAGTTCTAAAATATACTTATAATAAAAGAGTGTATTTCAACTGAAAGGAACTTTTAAAATGATAGTTTTATAGATGGGGAAAACTGAGATTCACCCTGATCAAGGTCAAGGTCACACTTCCAATTAGTAGCTGAATCATTAACTTATGCCACAAGTTATTTCTGTCCATCAACCTAAGACCCTAGTAGAGAGGTGTGAGTCTGCCCTAAGATGCAGGGCCAAGATAAGATTCAAGCTTAGGTTGGGAACAGGGTTAGATTCCAAAGAGTGATGGAGAAGTCATCGATCTTCTGAACATAGGATAAAAATAATTTCCATTCTTAAAATATAAAATATATAAATAATCACATTCACATGTCTGACTGCTAGAATTTACAAAGTATTTTTCACATATATAATCTCATTATATTTTCACAACATAAAATAATGAGATAATGAAAATTGAATGGCTTTGAAATGAAAAAGTTCTGAATAACCTATATAACTTTAATATATTATTGTAATAATACTGAAAATCTTGCTAACCACTTTCCCTCCCAAATATTACTTAAAATATTAAGAAAAAGGATGGTCATGGGGCCTATTTTACTTAAATTAACTGTCTGACACACTATCCAAGTTTATGACACAATCATCATACATACATGGAGTTTGCAATAAAAATTCTCAGCATTTGTACTTTTAGCTTTTGAAAGCACTGTCAAATTATCTCATTTTATATTCATTATAGTTCTGTGTGTACTTTCACAGAAAGGACTGTATCTTATTCTCCTTAATATTAATGCCATAGAGTAAGCAATCAATAAATGTTTATTGAATTAATATTTGAATTAAAAATAGAAGAATAGGTGGACTGGATAATAGGTGAATGTGTAAATGGATACTGAAAAAAAATAAGCAGTCTCTTATTTATTTTTAGGGTATTTTCTGGCAATATGTTTACAACAATCTATCTCTACAATTCTGTATTAGTAATGCTGTTTTAAATCCTTAAGTGCACAATCTTGCCCTTATTCTTCTCTAGTATTATAGTTTTAGGGTTGTTTCCTAAGTTCTATGGCATTCCTATCTTTAGGACTAGAACAATCCAGTATAATTTGTATAACTGAATTCAACTCAGGTATGCTGAGAGTCTCTGTGTGTTTCCACAAATGGATGAAAAATATAAGTATGCCTATGCTTGCTCTTGTGTACTTTTTCTTTGCTGACTTTATTGACCATTCTAATCTAGCATTCCTGGATTTTGTTTTAGTTAGCCTCTTTTACATTCAGTATCATGACTTTCTACAGATTTTCAATGACCCTCATTTCAACCATTATTGAGTTTTGCTTTGAGATATGTAGGCCTTCCCTGTTGATTTGGTTTGTGTTGCTTCAATTCTTTCTAGCTTTATATCTGCTGACCAAATACCCATTTCTGCCCTCTTTCATCTACCCTGGCACCTGCTATCAGTAGTACATCAAAACATCTTACACACTAGTGGTCTCAGTTGTTTGAATTTGTTCAAATTCTGTAAGATCACCTAAACGGTCTATAATCACCTATTTATGTTAACTGCCATGCCTAATACCTAATTTCTCCTGCACTAATTATCCCTTCCCTGAGACAAAGTTTATGTTTCAAGTTGGAAGTTTTCCAAAATAATTCATTGATAAAAACTGTTGTGACTGACTTTGCAGTAGCAAATCAAATTATAGCAACAAATTTAATGTTCTCCTTCAAGATTTCTAAGTTGAACTTATCACAGATTTGTTTATAATAACTATTTTATCTCTTACTGCATTTTCCAGTAGGCTGTTTAGGAAACAATGTTTGCTACAAAATATCTATGTATCTCTTTATTTTGGACTTTGCATAGAAATGCAGTTCTTTTTATTGACAAAATAACCTTTGTCAAAAGTGAAGACAGCGATAATTACAGTATGTCTTACAATACAGTAATCCTTAGGATTTGTAGCATAACATATAAAATACTTTGGCACACTACACAATCAACATTCATAAAATATTTATTTATTTATTTATTTATTTAATTTTTTAATAATCAATATTTTTTATTATGATATTGTGGGGTACAGTTAAGGATTAGTTATACAAGTACATTTCGTTCAGGCACCCTTGTTGATAAGAGGTGTTTCCCCTTCCCCAGACAGATATGTACTACTGTTAATCCCCTTTCCCTCCCCCCGCATAGTTTCCAACTACTATCAGTCATTTTCTTATAGTATTACATTGGATGTTCAAGGTCCACTATATGAGTGAGAACATGTGATACTCAGATCTTTGTTTCTGTGAGAGGTCACTCAGTATTATAGACTCTAGTTCCATCCAGGTTGCTGCGAAATTCATGATTTTGTTCTTTTTAATGACTGCATAGTATTCCATCGTGTATATGTACCACATTTTTTTAATCCAGTCTTCTTTTGATGGGCAGCATGGTTGTTTCCAGGTTCTTGC
>NW_007253093.1:164153-166283 GCF_000164805.1 Carlito syrichta
GATTTTTTGATTTATTGTAGAGATGAGGTCTCGCTGCCCAGGCGGGTCTTGAACCCGCGGGCTCAGGCAATCCACTCACATCAGCCTCCCAAAGGCGTGGGATTACAGGGTGAGCCACCGAGCCCAGCTTGCAGGTATCTTTTTTATAGAGTGATTTGAGTTCGTCAGGATATATTCCCAGTAAGGGGATTGCGGGATCATATGGGAGGTTGATATTTAGAGCTTTAGGAATCGCCACACTGCTTTCCACAGGAATTGCCACACTGCTATCCACAGAGGTTGCACTAGTTTACATTCCCACCAACAGTGTAGAAGTGTTCCCTTTTCACCACACCCTCTCCAGCAGCTGTTATTTTTTGAGTTATTGATAATTGCCATTCTGACTGGAGTTAGGTGGTATCTCAATGTGGTTTTGATTTGCATTTCCCTGATGATTAGTGAGGTTGACCATTTCTTCATATGTCTGTTGGCTGCTCAGATGTCTTCCTTTGTTAAGTGTCTGTTCATATCTTTTGCCCATTGATAATGGGGTTGTTTGTTTTTTTTCTTTTCAGCATGTTTGTGTTCCTTTTAGATCCAAGATGTTAAGCCTTTGTCAGACCTGGTGTTGGCAAATACTTTTTCCCAGTCTGTGGGCTGTCTCCCTGCTCTCTTGATGGTTTCTTTGGCTTTGCAGAAGCTTGTCAGTTTAATAAGGTCCCACTTGTCTATCTTCTCTCTTATGACCTGTGGGCTTCAGGTTTTGTTCAGGAATTGGATGCCAGTTCCAATTTCCATGAGGGTATGTCCTTCATTTTCTAAGGTTCTTATGGTTTGACGTTTTACATTTAGGTCCCGGATCCATTTGGAGTTAATTTTTGTAAATGGGGATAGATAGGGGTCCTGTTTCAATCTTCTGCATGTGGTCAGTCAGTTTTCCCAGCACCATTTACTGAATAGGTTCTCCTCTTCCCAGTGGTAGGTGGTGAAGGCTTTGTCAAAGATGAGTTGGTTGAGAAATTGAGGTTTTGCTTCTGAAATCTCAATGCTATTCCATTGATCTATATGCCTGCTCTTATACCAGTACCAAGCTGTTTTTATGATTGTAGCTTTATAGTAAAGTTTGAAGTCTGGTAATGTGATACCTCCTACTTTGTATTTTTTGCTGAGGATTGTTCTGGCTATTCTTGGTCGTTTGTATTTCCATATGAATTCCTTTATTGTTTTTTCTAGGTCTGAGAAGAATGTTGCTGGTAATTTGATGGGTATTGCATTGAATTTGTAGATTGCCTTAGGTAAGAAGGACATCTTCACAATGTTGATTCTTCCAATCCATGAGCATGGGATATTTTTCCACTTTTTTGTGTCATCTTTGATTTCTTTGAGCGGTGTTTTGTAGTTTTCATTGTAAAGGTCTTTCATGTCTCTAGTTAGGAAGATGCCAAGTTATTTCATTTTTTTTGTCGCTCTAGTGAATGGAATTGTGTTTTTCATTTGGGTTTCTGTTTGTTTATCATTGGTGTAAAGAAATGCGATTGTCTTTTGAACATTTACTTTGTATCCTGAGACTCTGCCAAAGTCCTTTATCAGTGTAAGGAGATTTTTGACAGATTATCTTGGGTTTTCAAGGTACACAATCATATCGTCTGCAAAGAGAGATAACTTGACTTCTTCTTTTTCCTATTTGGATATCCCTGATTGCCTTCTTTTGATTGCTCGAGCCAGGACTTCCAATACTATGTTGAACAGGAGGGGTGAAAGTGGGCATCCAGTCTTGTTCCAGTCATCAGGGGAAATGGTTCCAATTTTTGTCTGTTTAGGAGTATGCTGGCTGTGGGTTTCTCGTAGATGGCTTTTACTATTTTGAGGTATGTTCTCCGTATGCCTAAATGTTCAAGGGTTTTTATCAAGAAGGGGTGCTGGATTTTATCAAAAGCTTTTTCTGCATCTAATGATATAATAATGTGATTTTGTTTTGACATCTGTGGATGTATTTAATTACATTTACCCTTTTATGAATGTTGAACCCAGCCTTGCGTCCCAGGAATGAAGCCTACTTAGTCATGATGGATGATTTTTGAGATGTGTTGTTGAATTCAGTTTGCTAGGATCTTGTTGAGAATGTTAGCATCTATGTTCATCAAAGATATT
>NW_007253093.1:166929-168195 GCF_000164805.1 Carlito syrichta
TTTTGGTGATCTGGATTCTTCTGCTGAAATTAGGGTTTTTGTGGTCTTGCTCTTCCAGCTCCCTTAGGTGGCTTGTTAGGCTGTTAATTTGTATTCCTTCCATTTTCTTCATGTGTGTTTGCAGGGATATAAATTTCCCTCTTACTACAGCTTTTAAGGCATCCCAGAGATTTTGGTAGGATGTTTCTTCATTTTCATTTGTTTCCAGGTATCTTTTGATCTCTGCTTTGATTTCATCATTGACTCAGGAGTTGTTTACCATCATGCTGTTTAGTGTCCATGTCTTTGTGGGTTTTGGAGGGACTTTGTTGATGTTAATGTTTATTTTTATTCCACTGTGGTCTGAGAAGTTGCATGGTAGAATTTCGGTCTTTTAAAATCTGCTTATGCTTGACTTATCGCCAATTATATGGTCGATCTTAGAATACGTTCCATGCGGTGATGAGTAGAATGTTTATTCTGTGGTCTTTGGATGGAGTGTTCTGTAGGTATCAATTAAGTCCATTTGGTCAAGAGTCACATTGAGGTTCCGGATCTCCTTGCTGATTTTTTGTCCTGATGATCTGTCTAGGGTTGTGAGTGGGGTATTAAAGTCCCCAGTTATCAAGGTGTTAGAGTCAATATCTTTCTTTAGTTTTCCTAGAAGTTGCTTTATGAAAGTTGGCACACCTATGTTGGGTACATATATGTTTAAAATAGATATTTCTTGTTGATGGAGAGAACCTTTTATAATTATGTAGTGACCCTCTGTATCTTTTTAAATTTTTGATAGCTTAAATGGTATTTTGTCTGAAATTAGGATCATGACTCCTCCTTTCTTTTGTGTTCCATTCGCCTGAAAATTGTTTCCCATCCTCTTACCTTGAGTCTGTGTATGTCCTTTCTAGTGAGATGGTTCTCTTGAAGGCAGTATATTGTTGCCTGGTGATATTTTATCCATTTTGCCATTCAGTGTCTTTTCAGTGGTGCATTTAGTCCATTCACATCCAGGCTAATTATTGAAATGTGAGAGTTCGTCCCTATCATAGAGTTCTTATAGAGTTGTTGTTCTTCCGCTTGGTCTTTTTGTCTTTCTTTGGTTTTGGGGTTGGTTCATGTATATTTTATTCTTTTTCCTGTACTCTTGTGAAGAACGTTGTTCTTTTTTCCTTTTCTTCTTTGTTTAGTACTTTCTTAAGTGTTTCATGTAGAGGTGGTTTGGTGGCAGCATAAGTTCTTAGGGATTGGATATCTGGGAAAGATTTTAATTCTCCCTCACTGATGAAG
>NW_007253093.1:169300-212716 GCF_000164805.1 Carlito syrichta
CTCTGCCTTACAATCTGTCCATGCAGTAGTATGTGGGCTTGGTCCCTAGATTAAAAAGGGAGTATAAAAGAGGAAAATAATGGTGGAAGGGGGAGTCAATAGGAAATTAGAAAGAGAGAAAAGTGAGAGGGAAAACAGACATACATACCAACTATCAGGTGAGAAAGAGACACAAGGCCGGAGAGAAGTGAAGAAAGACATGTAAGAAAGAGTCCCTAAAGAATACTGATAGCTACACAGAGACAGACCAATAAAATCATGAGACAGTGTAAATCAGAAGGCAAACAACAAAGGTGATCAAAACAAACATTCAAAATGATAAAATCATATGTCAAAATAAGAGATCAGACTAAAGTCACTTCAGCTCTGATCTCCGGCCTCTCCCCTTTGTTTTTCATTGCAGGCAGCTAGATTTACTCACAGTTTGGGTTTGGCTGCCTGGGAGTTGCTTTTGTCTGATTCAGCGTAGGGGTGGGGCTTTGTCTCCTGTTTAGCAAGGTTACCTTAGGAACCGAGGTGGGGGTTGTTGATAGGTGGATGGAGCAATGGAAATCTCTGCTAGAGAATGGCGGAGGCAGATTCTCTTTCATAGATCCGTTTCTCTCTGCTTGTCTGGGTCCCCAAGCTTGGGATCACGTGCTGAGTGCCTCAGCCAGGGTGGGCCCAGAGCTCAAAAGCTCCAATGGGCAGGCGGTGAGTGGTGAGGGTGGCCCTGGGCCCCCCCAAAGGGTACTTCAGCCAGAAATGGGACCAGTGTCTCTGACAGGCGGGAGCCCAGAGCCTCCCTGAGTGACCAGCGGCTTGGTGCTGGGTGCCGGGTGAGAGATGATGTTGCCAGGGAGCTAGCTGGGACCTGAGACTCCCACGCAGGCAAGAGTCACGTATGGTGGAACAGCCACAGCAGGGGGCTGCAATATCCGGCCCTGCGTGGGACCAAAGGTCCCCTGGCCTCGGACCAGCGTGGCTTGTGGTGGGCTGGGGAATGGGGGAAGAAAAGTAAGAGTCTTTTTGGGAACTCATGTTCGGAGAATCTCACAAGTTCACCTATGCCGTCGCCATCTTACCGGAACTCGTTCAAATATTTATTGAGTACCTACTTTGTGCCAGGAATATCTATCACAGTTGATATCATCAATTTTTCTTTATATACTTAGTATGCCAACTTTAGTCTATATTAGTGAATATAAACATGACAATTAGATGATTATCATATTGTTGCATAAGTATAAGAAGATTTCTATTACATCATAATGAAGCAGCTAGATTCCCTTACAGTTGATTTGTCTGTTTGAGCTCAAACAAGTCATTTTTATTAGCCCTAGTAGCTAACAGATTATGTGCACAATGAATGAAGAATACAATTTTAAAAGACAGGAAATAAAAATCTAATGAAAACCTTCAAAACAAATGTTTTATTGTTTGCAGTATTACTGCAACCGGGAAATGAAGTGCACATGCCTTGTTTTTAATCTTTAGAAACAAGTAATTTATAATTGTCACTTTGTCACAGATATTATCTTTGATTTTTTTCAAGGCTAAGGTAGAAAAGCCTGTGATGATCTTATTTTTCATTTTTAAAAAGGTAATGCTAGCTATCATAGCAAATAAAAGATTATATTCACCATCATCAAACTGAAATCTACTTTATTGTTTTGCAGTGTGAACAGAGTCATGAAGCCACAGTTTGGGAAAATTTCTATTCTAATCACATTGTTCTTACCCATTGTGATGTCACCAAAATCTATTAACCTGAACATTGGTGGAACCATATGTGTTCTCAATTTAACTTTTTTTGCCATGAAAGAATGTAGGTTTTAGAGCTAAAATTCATGCATTTGACCATATGATATCTATTTGAACTTCACCAAAGCTCTGAGTCTCTTTGAGCCTTGGCTTCTTCTACTACCAAAGAGGAATCATAATACTGCTTTCTCTACTTGCCTTACAGGATTTTCATGATAATCAAAGGAAATAAGTTTATGTGAAGTAACTTTGCAAACTAAATTGCTAAACAAATGTGAACTTCCAAGGAAATGACCAATTAATATTTGTTTTTCTTTTTTGCCCTGTCTTATATCTACTAAGAAGGATCTAACACATGAATTGGAAAGCAAAGAAATGCAATAACACTTAGATTGATCATTAAATAATATAAATATATATACTCAAGATCTCCAACAAGAATTCTTCAGTACATTCAAGCATTCTTACTACCATCAATAGCAATAACATGTGTTTTGAAACAAAGATGAAATCTATTAATATTGCATATAATTTTTTTGTAGTCTGCTTTTTGTAGCCTCCAGAGTCCATTAGCATTAAATGAAAAAAAATCTAAGACCTCCAAACATTACTAAATCTTTAGTGACCAGAATGATTTGTGACAGTAGCATTTACTGAAAATGAAGAACATAATGTACAGAACAGCTGTTGCATTCTATCAACTATTTAAATTCTTTGTTTAAATATAAAATTGTTTCTTTAAAAGATGATATTAATTATTTTGTATAATCATACTAACGAAAATACATACTTCAGTGACATGATCTTTGTCACTTAATTAAACTTCTCTACCTAGTCTTTGCAATAACATTCAAAGATCATTATCAGGAACAAAGCAATAAATCTAAAACCCTTGTTTCCTAAAATTAAAAACAAGGTACATGCTCTTTCCTTTCCCCACTGCAATATATTGAAAATAACACTAAAATATTTGGATTGGAAGCTTTTATTAGCTCTTATTTTCCTCCTTTTTAAAATCAATTTCTTTGTTACACACATCTCCTGTCAATAAAATAAAAAATGATATAGATTTAGAAGGATAGTGGTCTCAGTGTAGCATCTCTCATATTATTATTCCAGTATCATCTGTTAGAAAGTAAGGCCAAATCCCACATCTAATTACAAACAGGAATTCAGAGTCATTAAACAAAATACATTTCCATTAGTGCTGCTGTAAGAAGATAGGGGAAAAATGAAGATTAGTTTATGCTGCACCTCTGTTTTTCAAGCTTTGAAGATTTAGACCTTTGTACTCAGAAACTACAAGTTTGTAGAAGATCAGCAAAGTGATAGACATGTAAAAATGCTTCATTCTAAGCAGCTTAGGCTATGCTACTTGTGTTTTGTCATGCTGCATTTAGTTCATACAGTAAATATAACAAGAAACTGAAAAGTGCCTGGAGGTATTTCCTGGTGCTCTACAAAGACATGTTCTTTATACTTCAAAATAAATTTGCTACAACAAAGCTTACATATGAAAATAGATTACTTGCAAGTAGGTAATTTTGATTCAATGAGACAGTTATTTTTCTGCTATTAAAACACAGTGCTAGTTCTTCAAATATAGGAAATGTAACAGACTAGATAAATCAAATAAAGTAGATCATGCAATATCTCTAAATGGCTGAAATACAAACTAAGAGGTATATATTTTCCTTCTATGAATGCATGCAGTTCCCATCAACATTAAGGCATCCAGGGACAACTATACCCTGACGCATTGCTGAATGTCGGAAGCACACAATCTCTTGCACTTCATTTAGTTACAATTTTTCCTTGGAAAATTTGTAGCAGGTAGTCAAACCGAGCTTTAAAGTGTCCTGGTTGATAGTATTTTAAGCAGTATAGCTAATGGAGATCCAAGCTATTTTACAGTGAAAGGAGATAAACATAATCGATTTTGTCTTACAGGCAAAGGTGAGAAAAGGCTTATTATTTGAGTTTTAGCTCTTTCAAGAACAATGACAAGCCCAATATATTATATTAATGCTTTTACCCTTTTAATGTAGGTAGAAAGGGGATAGGAACAAGGTCACTTTATTTACCATGTGCTGTTAAAGCTGCATTACATACCAGCAATTCAGTGTGTTCTACTGTCTATGAAGAAGATACCTTCTAGTTACTCTAAAATTCTAGATGGAAACAGAAAATTGACAAGAAAACCATGTCTGGATTGTTAATTTTCTAACATTTATTTGCAGTCAGTCCTTTGACTAAAGGGCCACCTTACCTATGTATACCACACCTCTCATTACTCCTTGTGCAGTTAGAATGACAGGAATAATCATTTACCTTATGCACAAAAGGAGAATCACCCCAGCTGGAATTGTCTTTTAACTGCTGTCTAATCCCACTTCTTATTTTTAAACATCAAAAATTGAGGCCTCAGGTACTTGCTTAAAATAATCTTGCCTAAATTTCACAGCAATTTTTTGACAGAGGTGGTTCTAGAACCCAGATCTCTTAACATCCAATATCAGCTTGATTTCTCTGCAGTTTCCCAACTTAATCACCTTCTTATTTTACCCTCTTATTTTTCCTCATTTTCAAACCATCCTGGAAATCTTCTGTCTTGCTTGGAGGCAGTGCTTCGGCCTGATTAGATATAATCCAGTTACATTCAACACCACTACTTTATATAGTATACTATATACCAAATGCATTTTAAATAACTAACTATAACAAGCAATAATACTATCCAAAGAGTGTAATAATCAGAAAGACTGTCTAGGAGGGACACCTTTCCTGGAACATGACTGCAGAGATGTTGATGCAGGTAAACCTGTATTTGTATTTCAGCACGTGTATGCTCATTCTCTCTCTCTCTCTCTCTCTCTCTCTCTCTCTCTCTCTCACACACACACACACACACACACACACACACACACACACACAGACATATACACGCATGTGAGAGCATGCACATTCTCACACATACACCCCCCCCCTGAAACATTATTGAAGCATATGAATGTTTTTGCTAATTTATTAACATATCTGGCTAGTAAGTCCACAGGTAGGCATAGTCCAGAAGAGGGATAAAAAGAGGTTGGTAGAGAGGAAAAGGAGAGGTTATGGTTGGAAACATTATCAAGACACAAAGGACATAGGTGAAAGTGGCAGTTTAGACTTAAGTTCATTCCACCAGTGGACTGAAAATTTTAAGTTAGCCCTCTGAATTTTTTACTTATTGTGATTTTGTCAGTAGAAACAGCAAATACTGATGCCTATAATGAATTTTCTGAAAATAAAATACAGTGTAAATTGATGCTCTTCCCACAGAAGTCCTGTATGTAATACAAAATCCAGAAGAACTTAACCACCTGTGGAATGCCAAAGTATGCACATTTCTGTCCACGGAAAAGCAAAGGATCCAGAAATCAGAGAATAACATGTGTTTTATAAATTACTTCTATTCATTTCTACCAGTTAAAATTATATCAGGTTTATAGTTTTGTAACAAAGTAAGATGTCATTTAAATTGGACCCTCCTCAGCAGCAATTCAACTTCTGCAGCCTATTTGAACAGATTTTTTCAAAACACAGATGAAACAAAAAATTTTATTTTCCACCTATATGCTCTTAATCCTGATTGGTTGGTTGTGATTTTTCCTTCATTGGCTATCAATGAGCAGCTAATATGGAATAGAAGATTTCCATTAAGTGTTTTCTGGCTGAGAGACAAACACTTAAAAATGCACAGCAGCTTGCAGAAAAAATTTGGGATGCAGTAGTAGAGTAGAAAACACACTAGACTGAAAACACAAGATCTTGCTTTTATTGCCATTATTTTTTTCTTGTTAAAATATATAGCCTTAAGGAAGGCACTGGATTTGTTTGTGGCTCTTTTGTCTCTTCTATGATGATAGGAAGAGTATTGGTGCCTTACTTGCCTCACAAGAGGAATTTAAAGGCATGAGGAGGTAAATAACTATATTTTGGCAATATGGCACTAGAGAATGCTGCCCCTGTGTATTCAATAAGATTGTTAAAATATTGGCATGTATAGTATTTATATACTCATTTTTATATTAGTAAATAATAAAACCTTCCTTGTGTATAAATAGTATTCTAGTGTGGTTAAATCACTAAAGCAAAATATTTTCTTATGTTTTTTGAAAACAAAATGGTTAAGAAAATACTTTGTTCATGGGATAAATGTGTAAAAATAAAACCTACTTTAACAACCTCAAAATACTCCTGGGAAACCTGCACAGCCCTCAAAAAGATGAAAAACAGTCTTTTTTTTTGTCTCGCTATCTTTATTCTAACACTCAAATAACAGCCTAGATGTTTTCATTTTTAGAATAAAAGATCTACCTCTTTTGTCTTTTGAAGCATTTCAAAATTAAAAAAAAAAAAAGAAAATCTCAAAAATGCTGACCGCATAATAGTTGAGTATTCATGATGGGTGTAGAACATGAAAGGTTACAATATGGATCTGTGCCCATGCATTTCTTTTCAACTCGAGCATCATCCTCTTGCTTCTGCTAACTCGGCAATCATACAGCTGACAGATTTCTGGGTTTTTTAAATAATGCATGGACTTTTCTTTTAACATGTCAGTGCAAAAGTATCAATTCTGTCCCAGTGTCATTCATGATGTTGATTTGCCTTGACAGCATTCCATTAAAACAATGAGTTTTTCCCCTCCTGATGGTTGCTTAAATATTTCTTTGAGTGATGTATTTGTGGTTTTTAAACAGATTGTGAAGGATGTTAGCATTTATGAGAAAACTCCATGGAAGGTAGAGTTGGAAAAAAAGGTACAACAATAAAACTTTACAACATGACACTTTTCTCCATTCCCTTGATTCCTCAAACTACCTCCTAACACTACCCATGCAAAAAAGGCCTATACTCAAAATATTTGAACTTCCTAAAGAAATAACACTGAAATATTTACTACCGTTTGATATCTCTCCTGGGAAAGCAAAAATGCATTTATTAAATCATGCATGTTAACTTCAGAGTCTACACAAAGAAAACAAGTGCTTTGTTCTTTGTTCAGTCTCTTATGAGGGCAGGCACTATCTCTAGTACAATGTATTGATGCAACATTGATTATGTCACAGAAGTATAAAGCAGTCTGAAAGTCAGAATGTTAGAAGGATAGAGCATTTGTGCTCTATTTTTATAATGAGGTATATATTTTTCATAGGTGCTGCTGACCATAAAATGCAAACCTTGAACATCTGCAGAAGAGAACTTGTGCCTCCTAGTTTAAAATGATTTAGATGCAAATCAGTCCTGGAATTTTGAGATTTCTTTGCAAATTTCTGCAAAACATTTAAGACAAATATTAGGACCTTACGATGATGACTTAGAGGGAGTACTGGTAACCAATCATTCATGACCCAGCTAGAGAAGTTTGGCAACTTAATTCATATAGAAAAAGAGACCTGGCCCAAGACATATTACATAAAATAGACAGGATGTCAATTTGCTTATGGAGAATATCCCTGTGAAGAGAAAACCTCTATTTTTTGCCAAGAAAGAGAAGTTAGGCATCTTCATTTAGATTTAGAAATACCATTCCTTAGGAAATGTTGTAGGTTCAGAAAAGAATGAGGTGAATTTGAAATGGGCAGAGTTCATGTTTGGGTCCCTAACTTTTAGCTCTCTTTTCACCTGCTTGTTCACAATCTCTATCCAGGGAACCTCTTCTCCTCATCAGTATCAGCTCTCCATGTTTCATTCACACTGATAAGTGTCAAAATTATTGTACCCTGAGGGACTTTAAAATGAGCTTTATACATTACATTAGACACACGCTAGGAAAATTGGGAAAAGCAAAAACATTAGAATTTCTCAGAATCCATAAAAATCATCTTAAAGATAAGAATAAATGTGTAAAAATAAAATCTACTTTAACAAACTCAAAATACTCTGGGGAAACCTGCCCAGCACTCAAAAAGATGAAAAACCGTCTTTCTTTGGTCTTGCCATCTTTACTCTAACATTCAAATAACAGCCTAGACATTTTCTTTTTTAGAATAAAAGACCTAACTCTTTTGCTTTTTGAAGCACTTCAAACTTAAAAAAAAAAAGAAAAACTCAAAAATGCTGACTGCATAATAGCTGAGTATTCATGATGGGTGTAGAACATGAAAGGTTACATGTTATTACCAAGAATATCAATAAATTTACATAACAAAGACCATAGAGTGCAGAGTATTGAGGAAATGCATGGCAAATAAAGATCTAATTTATACAACTAATCTGTGAACAAATACTCTACTAAATTTACTATGGAAATGTACAATGTCGGCTTGTCATTTCCTCAAAGTTTTAAAAATGGAGTTATCATATGATTTGATCCAGGAATTCACTCCTGGGTGTATATCCAAGACAAATTAAAACATATATCTACACAGATACTTGCACATGGATGCTGATAGTGCACTATTTACAATAGCCAAAAACTGTAAACAACACAAATAACCATTAACAAAGTGTAGTATGTTCATAAAATGGAATATTATTCAGGCATTAAAAGAACTGAGGTCGTGATACATATTATAGCATGGATGAACCTTAAAAACATTATGTGCCAAGTGAAAGAAGCCAGATGCAAAAGGTCACATATTTTATGATTCCATTTATGTGAAATATCCAGAATAGGTAAGCTTATAGAGATAGTACAATGCATTAGTAGATTAGTGGTTTCCAGGAGTTATGGGACTAGAACAAACTAGAGAGTCCTAATGGGTAGAGGGTTTCTTTCTGGGGTGACAAAAATTTCTAGAACTGGACACTGAGATATTTAGGCTAGAACTGGATAATGGTCATAGTTGCATAATTCAGTGAATATACTAAAGCAACTGAATGATATGCTTTAAATAGATGACTTTATGGTATGTGAATTATACACCCCAATAAAATTCATAAAATGTTTACTTTGGATGCTAGAGAGCTTTCAATCTTTTCCATAAGGGAAGGAATAATTACTGAACTTGGGTTGAGTGCACGTATTAGGTTCATTGTATACACACAACATACCCATGACTGCAGTGTTGATGATATCAGTGTTGATGATATCCAAGTACCATAGAACCATAGAGAATTATGACTTAGAAAAATATAGTGATTAATTCTGAGTCCTTTACACTAATATATCCATAATAAAGTAGAATCCATTAATTTGTAGGAGTATATGTAGTGGGCCCAACTCTATGTAAAATATGTTTATTAAGCTGGGTTTTATAAAGTAAATAGAAACAATTATGATAGTGAAGGATGACTATAATTTTAAGTTTTAGATACACATATACTCTTGCAAAGTAAATACTCAAAATTAATATATACTATAAATCAGCCTTTAAAAATTGGTAGTGTAATTAGCAAGTTACCACTGAATTTTTGTCATGATTGAATTAATTCATAAAAAAACATTTTAATGATAAAGTATACCAATATTTACATGTTGTATACACTCTCCCAACTAACATAGATATGACAACACATTTACAATAATTTCCTCAAAGCCTTTAGAGAAAAATAATTAAAATCCTATATTTCTTTTCCCAGTTTAAAATCTTTTGCTTGTATTTTCCTTTTCTTTTTTTTTAAATGTCTGCTGGTATTTAATTTGTAAGGATAACAAGTGTGCCCTGGAAGATACTGCAGATCTATCGTAAATACCCTGAAGAGAACAGCATGCTGGGTAACACCCAGTATGGCTTACTAAAGTTCAAGTCTTGTCCAGCAAATCTAATCTTTTTCTGTGACAGAATGATAGCCTGGGGAAGCAATAGATGTAATTTGCTTTGACTTTATCAAGGTTTTTGACACCAGTCTAACAATTGGCTCATCAATAAACTGTGAAAATCCAGGCAGGTCACACATCTGGAGAGAATTCCTAGGAGGCAGGAGAGGGGCACTTAAAGAGTTGTCATCCACTGATCAATGCTAATTTGAAGCAATGATGAAAAAAGTATCTTCCAGATTCCAAGAGCAGGCAAAATACGGACACAGGTACATTTTGATCACGTGACACTAACCAAAACATCTAAGAATGGGTTCAGAACCTGAAGTGACATCACTAAATGAAAGAGTAATGAAAGAGTAAGCAATAAATAGTATAAATTATGAAAGCATCAAATTCAGGAGAGTAACCATTAAGTGAATGAAAACAATACAAACAGAAGATAGAGATAGATTAATGATGTTCAATATTTTAAAAGTGAAGATTAGAACTTAAAGGCAGTATGATTATCCCAAACTGTTTCATTGTAACTAAGGCAGAGCTAGGTATTTATCATTAATGTGCAAAACTCCAGAACAAAATAATTAGTACAACATGTGTGGGAACCAACACAGTAGGCTCAAAACAGGTTAGTTCTTCTCTCAAAAGTAAAGTTCTAGCCGGGCTCAGTGGCTCAGCTTGTAATCCCGCACCTTTGGGAGGCTGAGGTGAGTGGATTGCCTGAGCCTGAAGGTTCAAGACCCGTCTGGGCAACTTGGCGAGAACTCATCTCTACAATAAATCAAAAATTAGCCAGGCGTGGTAGCGCGTGCCTGTAGTTCCAGCTACTTGGCAGGCTGAGGCAGAAGAATCACCGGAGCCCAGCAGGTCGAGGCTGCGGTGGCCAGGAACGGCCACTGCACTCCAATCTGGGTGACAGAGTGAGACTCCAACTCAAAAAAAAAAAAAAAAAAGTGAAGTTCTACCCTTTGGTCTAATAAGAACCTAGATTAGGGCAGGAGAAAGTTGGATGATTAGAAAGACCAGAATGATTGTAGGTTGAGTAATGAGATCTATAAAGACAGATCACATAATTTCAAATTATTTATTGTAAAGAAGAGATCATGGTTAAGCTAAGCTCTGAGTTGCTTTTATACAAACTGACCTTACTAACTCTGACAAAACAGGAAGTACTTAATCCACTATACAAGGTATTATAAGTAGACATAATAAATAATTCTCTAGTAGTGAGAGTTGCTTATTCCTAGAATAAATTTTAGAAGGGTCTTGAAAAGTACAGTACGTTGTCCTGGCTTACACTCCTTCTTAAGGGTTCGTAAGCACAGAAGAACATGGATAGAGTGGTAAAAGTTTACAATTCTATAAGAAAAACCTCCTAAAAACAGTTCTTGGTATCAAGAGCTAATAAAAACAAGCATGCCTCACTTGACTCTCTAGAAACACATTGCTCCACATCCAATGAGGTGTTTGGATAACATAAAAAAAAAAAGGCAATCTTGGGATTTTCTAATTCAACTATACAAGTTAATCAACCATATATACGTTGGTTATTTTCATTATAAACAATATTTCCTAAAGGGTAAAATACTCAGCATATGCTCCATAGAAACTACACCAACACAAAAGTCAGAACAAGTGGGGACTCAGGGTATAAAGATTTACATGGTTATCATCTTGGATTCTCCAGGGTACGTCACTATGCACAGTTCTTCCTAAAATAAGCAGCACAGTTTTAAAATATCCTTTATTTCTACAAGTAAATGAGCAACTCTGAAAGTCTTTGTTACATTTTTTTTAAAGGGACCTGCTGCTGCATAACTATATTTCTGATTTGACAGTCACAATTATAATCATTCAGGCATCTATTTCCCAAAAACTCTCAACAGCCATAACCTTTAGTGGTTAATTATAAAGTTCCAAGAGCAATAGTACACAGACTAATTTCCTAAAACAATAAAAGACAGAATTTCTCATTTGAAGCTAAATGAAACATGAACAGGTTGTTATTCATGCTGAAATCTTGATGCAGAGTCATGGTGCAGCCATTATAGAAGCTATTAAACAAAACCTTGAATCAAAGAAACCTTGAATCAAAGAAACTGTCTTCAAAGAGAAAATGCTGCTCTAACCTAAGAATACTCTAACTTCCATGTGGCTTTTCCTTTTTAAGCCTGATACTTTCACCTATCCTGCCTCTACTCTTACAGAATAATCCAAAAGTATAAATGTAAGTGAAATAGATGTAAAAATTCCCAGAAGGAAAATTCCTTTCCACATACATTCAAACATCTCCACTAAATACAGGCTTCCTGTATTTTTAGGTCAGTGTCCTACTTATTTCAGGATGTGTCAACAAGATATGAAAACTTCCATAAGTAATGAAGTATGTAATTTGTAGCTACTGCAGTTGGCTTTGTATAAAGAACAAAATGTACAATGGTTGATCTCCTACCCTCTAGGAAAACATTACACTGCTGCACATTTTCCTGCTGAGTTCAAGTGTGGAAAAGATGACATTTCAATCCATATTTTGATAAAACCTATCACAAACAAATAAATTCCAGGACTTCCCCAATTGCATGAGAAGAGTCAATGGGTAATGGGGGGGGGGGGGGACTGGAATAAGCAGTTACAAGGAATATGTAGAGAAAATAAAATGTGATCCTTTTAAAAATGACAAGATAGGTAAACATCCTAACACAACCAGAAAACATTTTAATTGAATATTTGGTATCCTTTTATAGCTGCCATTTGTTGCCTTCTGGGAATTTAACAACTAATAGCAATGATGAAACTAAATAGCACTCCTGCCACAATATACCATCTAAAACAGAACGTGCTTTTTTGAAATTAATTAAAAATTTTATTTTTATGGTTTCATAAATAATTATGAAAATAGCTTATAAGGTCCAAAAATCATTCTCTCAGGTAAAATGCTCATATGATCATAAATATTATAAATTGAATGAAGATGGACCATTAATTTATATTTATAATTGTGCCTTGTAAAAACAAATGCTGCTCATGAGTAAAAAGAAAAAGGAAAATATTCACTAAGCTTGATTTCAGAGCTGGGAACTAAGTCATTGGGCTTATACTTTAAAATTATGAAAAAAGGCTCAGCCTGTAATCCTGCACCTTTGGGAGGCTGAGGTGAGTGGATTGCCTGAGCCCGTGGGTTCAAGACCTGCCTGGGCAGAGAGACCTCATCTCTACAGTAAATCAAAAAATCAGCCGGGCGTGGTAGCGCATGACTGTAATTCCAGCTACTTGGAAGGCTGAGGCGGAAGGATCGCCGGAGCCCAGCAGGTCGAGGCTGCGGTGGCCGGGAGCAGCCACTGCACTCCAGTCTGGGCGACAGAGTGAGACTCTAACTCAAAAAAATAAATAAATAACTATGAAACAAATCTAAATAATATTTAATTATATTGAATATCTGTGGATTTAGTATGATTTTTTTCAGTCAGTGTCTCATTCTGTTACCTAAGCTAGAGTACAGTGGCCCAGTCACAGCTCATGGCAGCCTGAGTCCAGCCGATCCTTCACTTTAGCATCCCAAGTGGACTACAGACACACCAACACACCAAGCTAGTGTTTTTTTTTTTTTAATTTTTTGTAGATATGAACTTTCATTAAATTGCTTAGGCTGGTTTTTAACTCCTGGGATCAAGCAATCCTTTCAAAGCGCTGAGATTACAAGTGTGAGTCACTATATGCAGCCCAAGCATGGTTTTTAAGGCTTGATTAATTGGACAACGTTTCAAAAATCCATGTGAAACATTTGTTTTCTATACTTCACTTAATTGAAGAGAGGGAAGATAAAATCAAGAAAAAAACTCGCCAAAGTTGTTATAGTCAAAATAGTAATCCTAAGAGTCTATCTTGAGGTCAGGTCAGGTCTAACCTGAGGTTTGGCACCTGTTTTCTAAACAATTTTGGTGAGGCCAAACTAAGGACAATACCCTTTATCAGCTCCATCTCCATCTCTAAGCTTATTGATTGAGACTCAATATCAAAGAAAGAAATTCTGCTATGTACCTTAGACTACACTAAACAATTTAAACATTGGAAGCATAATGTTATAGTAGAAAGATCAAAGGGCTATGACTTAGTGCCAGCTTTTTCATTATCTAGCTGTGTGGTGACAAGCCAGTTTCTTATCCTTCAACTATCATCTGTAGTGTGAGGCAGTTGGATTTAATTATCTCAAGTCACTTAGAACTCTATTTTTAATTTTTAAAATATTTGTCAATAAGATGTTAAACAAGTGCTTTATAGCAAACTTAATAATGTAATTAATCAAAACTTTCTAGTCATCAACATAAGATTTCCTCCAGTTATTTCCTCAACTCTTACACAACTCCTAGAGATGGCCTGAAGGCTCTTAAAATTACTATTTGTAAATGACTGCCCAGGGGAATAGTATAGTCTGTTTAACACTTCCTTCAAAGCCATTCATTTTCTGATTTTCATTTTCACATTTCCCAAAGACCAGTTCAAATGCCACACCCTATACTTGAATCCTTTTTGATTCTCTTAGGCACAAGCAATTTCTTCTTTCACTATATTTGTGCAGTACTTTCTTCTTGTTGTTGCTTTTATCACATTTCATCTCAGAATATTTTATGTATTAATTCATTATTTTATCTTCTCTCTTCTCGTATCTAGATCATAAGTATTTGAAATCCAGTGATTTTCATATTTTCTCCTTAGACTACCAACATACTGCCTTTTTAACTGTTGAAATATTGCACATTGTGGAGGCTTAATAAATACGAGAATTGGATTTTGTTGAGAATCATATTCAAGAATTACTCTAATCCCTCATGGAGTGACTTACAAATGGTCACAAATCTTACGATTTATTTCATTCACACACTTACCCTTATGGAATGTCCATTATTTGCTAGTCACCTCAAATATACCACTGAATTTCTGTGTAACAGACCTGAGAACAACTGCGTTAGAACAAAAGCTAATACTCACTTCTATATCACCACATAATAATAAAAACATTCAATGTGTATTCTTCATGATGCCTCACAATTCACTTGATTAAATATTATTACAAATTTACTGCTTTTCCTTTACTTGATTAGATGTGGTCCTACCTTCTAAAGTCTTAGCAATTTTCCAAGACCTAATTTTCCTTGGGTTAAATATGCAATTTTCCAGTTCTACTTGAACCACAATCATTCAGGAAGCACATGACCATAACTAGTTATCAGAGCCTAAATGGTGTTAAATGTGATCTCTCTTGTCAAGAGTATCTACGTTTTTCCCTTCCTGGATGGTGCTAAAGTAGATGAAAGTTGAAAAAAAGATAAATCAAACCTAGTCTTTGATCTCAGTTTAAATCCTGAGACAGGAGAGTCAAAGGACATTAAAGGCATACTAGACCCCTGATTATCAAACATTTTCAAATCTAAAATTCTTTAAATAAATTTCAATTTTTAAATGACCATTTGTGAAACTATATATTTTTTTCAGGAAAGCAGAAAGCTCATTTATTCATACTTTTAAAAACCCCAGAGACTTCTTTTTAACGTATATAATAACAATTATTATAGTACTTCAAGTTGGCTTCCCTTCATTATATAGAGATAAGTTTAATTAGATTATAATCGCTACATGGTTGAGGACAGTAACAACTGCCACTGCATTTCTATAGCACCAAGTATAACATCATACATGGATGGAAACATGATATTTCTTTTATCAAAATGATGGATATCTGGAATTAGGCCAGGTTACATCTAGCCAGAAAAATTATGAACTACAGAGGGTGCCAAAAAATGTATACACATTTAAGAAAAGAAAAAAAAACTGTATTAAAATTGTAATACTCAAATATACCAATAAAAAAAGATGAATACAAGTTACATTTGACTTCTGCAATTACAAGAGGTGCTCAAAGTGGTTACCATCAGCGTTCAGACACTGCTGATCACCTCAAACATCTCTTAACATTGCTTAAAATGTGTACACATTTTATCAAGTTACAAATTAGGCCATGAGTACATCTCTCAAAATACATTATGGTGTCTTGTTACACAAGAGAAAATAGAAACTTTGTAGAAAGATTTTTTCAGAAACTGGTGTCTCTGAAACAAACATGACAGAAATTGCTGCACGAGCCCTCACTAATTTTTACTGATACAAAGCATTACTGTATAACAACACTGAATTGCAAGTGGATTTCTGTCAAACATTGGCCATTTCTAAGACACTCTAAGATTTGAAAGCCATCCTGAGTTAAGAGAAATTAGGAATAGAAAACTGATCGGTCATCAGTTTTCTCTACTGTATCTTCTTTATCTTAACTTTTTTGGTGTATTCTGGGATTTTGATAAATCAAATTCCCATGACAAAGCAGCAATAAAGAGGAAGCAGAATGTAGAAAGAGCAAACACTTTGGACTTAACCAGACATGAGACTGAAATTTAAGTGTGCAATTTACTAGCTTTGTGATTATAGGCAAAGCTGAATCATTCTGTACCTCTATTTCCTGATCTGTAAAATGGGAGTATTAGCAATAAACTCTTCTCAGGATTTTGGTAAAAATTAAATGACTTAATATGTGAGATGCTTAGTATGTCGAAACTAGAAACTATTCTTACTTTTGTTATTATTCTTTGCTTAGTGTTAATTTTAGTCTTGTCTATGGGTTTCTTTCAGCTTCTGTAAATCCAGTGAAATATGCATTTTTCCATCGATTCCCCAATAAATTGGATCCAGGCTATATAGAAAAAAGTACCACTGTGAGCACTTGTTGAAGATCAGTTCTCACTCTACAATTCACCATAAACATTAAAATTTTAGATGAGGGGATCTACACGGTATTAAAGTCAGAGTAGTTTCTTATACCAATTTTATTAAATAATTTCCCTCTTTAGTTCCCCTTCCCACTTTCCTGCGAAGTAAAACCCCACCATGCTTGAACTTCTAGGATCCTAGAATATAGGTAAGGCTACTACCAATCTACCTGTCATATTATATTAAATTTAACAACAGAATTAGCTTGAAAACCTGTGGATCCTGAGATTATCATTAATTGCCTCTAATTTCTCCCCACTAACATCAAATCATAGTTAGTTAGTTAGTTAGTTAGTTAGTTAGTTAGTTAGTTAGTTAGTTATCCACCCATACTTGTATGTTGATTGTTATAATCACACCTACTTCCAAAAAGAGATCTCAGAGTGGCTTATAATTAAGTTCAAGGTACTGTAATCACAGGATAAAGGAGAAAAAACATTAAATTTAAAAATTAAGAAAAAAACAAGTAGCATGAAAGGAGAGAATATTTCCCTCCACAACCATCTCTCTCTCCTCTCCCATTCTTCTATGTTTCCTGATCCCTGTTCTATTCCTTTTCTTTAGCCCCTGTTGATAATGCCCGGAGTCAGCCAGCACCTTCATTTAGCTAAGGAGGTGATAATCTGAAATGACTACAGCTCAGCCAACTTGGTTTCTCTGCATTACCTTCAGTAGTAAACTATTTAGAGAAGGATGGAGTAAGAAGCCTGGGATGAGGCTGGAGTGGGACAACCTATGGCAGGCAGAGAGCATAATTACTATCACTATAAGAATTAGGATTTAATTCTACCACAGTAACACAATGAAGATAACTGTTTCCAAAATAGGATTTTGATTTGTAATGGTTTTCATATATCAGTGTACAAAGTTAGCAATAGGGCTAAGCATCCTTCTTGAATCACTTTATAATCAAATTATACATATTATTCTCTCCTCCTCCCTCATCCTTCCTCTCACCAACCTCACAATAAAATAGTGAGAATTACCTGTCTGGGATTCTGAAGACACTCACCTGTGTTAGAATTAAGTTCATCAAGCTCTGATTCAGTCCCATTTTGGATTCCATTTCCCTGAAGTGTATTCATAGCTATAAGTTTCATCTTCTGTAATTTCATCGCCTCAGCCATTGCTGCAGCTGTTATACCTAAAACCAAAATCATCCCCTTAAAAAATCATTTCTTTATGTAATTGAAAACTGTATATATTTATTTAACAAGTCTACTCTGCATAGGACAAGTCAAAAGCAAATTAAAGTTGAATTTTTAACAAAGTAACTGTCAACTCTTGCAATTTCTTCATCCTACAATGGACAGCTTGAATATCTAAAGAAAAATATTCAATATGGACAGATCCCCAACTCTAAACACAGAGAAAACAAAGATAGTAAAATACAAATTGTTTGAAAAATTCCAATTCCTTATCAAAACCGCAAATGCCCATGCCATAAGAGGTAAGATAGACAAGTAGGACCTCATCAAACTGACAAGCTTCTGCAAAGCCAAAGAAATCATCAAGAGAGCATGGAGACAGCCCACGGACTGGGAAAAATATTTGCCAACTGTATATCTGACAAAGGCCTAGGATCTACAAGTAACTCAAACATGCCGAAAGGAAAAAAACCAAACAGCCCCATTACAAAGTGAGCAAAAGTTATGTATAAATGCTTCTCAAAAGAAGACACATAAGCAGCCAACAAACACCAGAAAAAATGCTCAGTCTCCCTAGTCATCAAAGAAACGCAAATTAAAATCACACTGCGATAATACCTAACTCCAGTCAGGATGGCCATCATCGATAACTCAAAAAACAACAGATGCTGGAGAGGATGAGGGGAAAAGGGAAAACTTCTACACTGTTGGTGGGAATGTAAACTAATACAACTTCTTTGGAAAACAGTTTGGCGACTCTTAAAAAATCTAAAAATTGGCATTCCATATGACTCCACAAACCCCCTACTAGGAATATCACTGGAGGAACTCAAACCACTCTATGAGGAACATACCTGCACACGCATGTTTATTGCAGCATTATTCACAATAGCAAAAGCATGGAACCAACCATGCTGTCCACTGAAAGAGGACTGGATAAAAAAAATGTGGTATATATACATGATGGAATATTACGCAACCATAAATGAAGACAAAATTATGAACTCCATGATAATTTGAATGGCTTGAATGGACTTAGAGTATGAAATACTGAATGATCTATCTCAGAAACAAAGAACTGAGTATCACATGTTCTCACTTGTAAGCAGACCGTGAACAATTATCATAATACTATAAGAAAAGGATTGGCAGTAGTGTGAAACTGCTGAGGGGTGGGGGTGGCGGGCGGGATTGGCAGTAGTAGGAAATGGCCAGGGTAGGGGGGCACACCTCATCAACAAGGGTACCTGCATAATGAACATTTGTATACCTAACACTGAATTGTACCCCACATCTTTAAAATTAAAAAATTAAAAAAGAAATAAATAAAATAAAAATAAAATCACATCATATTGGCACAGTAAAAAAAAGAAGAAAGAAAAAAGAGAAATTCCAAGACTCTTGCTAATGTATTCTGGTGTTTTCTAAGAGCTTTTGATTATTATTTAAGGCAGAATTCACTATGTAATAAAGTTTATCTAAAACAACATTGTTCCTCTGAAATGCTAAAAGGAACTCCCGTCTAGTGCACATCCTTTTTGGCACATCTGCTAATGGATGGACTGCCTAGCTTGTGATAGTCAGTTTAGTGGAGATGGGTGAGAGGAGGAAAATGCTTCAGGTAGTCTTTATACCCTTTTAATTATCCTCACACTTATACAACCAAATGAATGAAAACATGACCTGCCACCTCTGCAGTCAGCCCCTATAGCATAATTATGTTATTTTGTGTTAATATAAGGCAGTTATTAAAAGACATATCAACATAATATTATAAAGATGTGGGGGAGGGGAATGACCTTAGAGAAAAAGTGAGTATGTAAGTTTGAAATTCTTTCTCTTAGAAAGTCTAAATCACATAGCAACACAAAAATATATAAGGGGTATTAAAAACAGCAGAACAATTCATACTCCAAAGATGCCCTTCAAAAAAGTCTAGTGAATTCAACTTATTTATTTTTAGATAATGTCTGAACTTCTGGCTATCTACTGATACACTGGTGGGATAAACTAAAAATGAAAATAAAAATTTGGCAGATTTTGGTCGAGTGTGGTGGCTCACACCTGTTATCCAAGCACTTTGGGAGGCCAAAGCAGGAGCATTACTTAACCCCAGGAGTTCAAGACCAGCCTGGGCAACAGAGTGAGACTTTGTCTCCACAGAAAATAAAAAAATTAATCTGGTATGGTGTCATGCACATGTAGTCCCAGCTATTCAGATTCAGGTATTCAGAAAGCTGAGATGAGAGGATCACTTGAGTACAGGAGGTTGAAGCTGCAGTGAGCTGAGATTGTTCCACTGTACTCCAGCCTGGGTGATAAAGTAATTCTCTCTCTCTCTCTCTCTCTCTCTCTCACACACACACACACACACACACACACACTCGAATCTGGCAGATTTTAAAGCAGTATTTCAGAATTAAAAGAAATCCATTTTCCATGCAACTGTGATTCAAGAAATATAAGGTGAATATTGGTTGTTTCAAAAGGAAAACATAACTGTCATTGGGATATCCTGATTCTAAGAGGTAGAATGAATGAATACTTATTAAAGGTGTAAGGGAAGTAAGTATAACCTAGTACATCTAAATGTGTATGCATAGTAGAATAGCTAAGGTTCTATTTTGCCACTCTGTACTCCTTACAATGCAAGGAAAACTCATAATGAAACAAACTTTTCATCACATTAGATTGTCTCTTAATAATGGCAAAAAAAGTTTCTGAAAGCAAATTGCCTTAGTACCTAAAGTGATGATATACATTTGTACATTATCTAGATGATCCAAGAGATTTTCTTGCCACATCTGATTTAGTTTTAGTGAATTCCAGTCCCTAAATGACCTGTCCAGATCTCAAGAGTAAGTCTGGGTAGAAAATATGTATGATGGCAATAATTTAAACAAAGGTATTCTGCTTAGGACCACCAGGGCTGAGTGACTCATCACGAAAACTATATTAGCAAAAGTTTCCAGAATTTACATTTTCTCTTCAGAACCAGATTCTGTCTATGATAATTATTGAATTAATAGTTATTTTAGTATTTTTAGTGTAAGTAATGGATTTCTATGAACAACACATAGTTTCTAACTCTGTGAAAATGAAATGTTGACAAATATCTAAACCATGACATAGACAAAAAAAATTCCAGGTGAAATGTGTTTCTCATACAATGTCATTAAGAGAGTTAATGAGCAAGAGCTGCCACATATTTGTAGTTCACAGATAATATGGTAAGTTCCAATATCTATGTATCCTTCTAAGCAATTGCTATCTGTGTGGTGTCACTGAAGAAAAACTCAATGAGAAAATTCAGAAAATTAATATTAATAAGGTAATAAATAATCATATCATAATAGCATTATAAAGACATTTCAAAGCTGTCTAGGTTGATACTTCATTTTGCAAATAAGGAAACTGGGTCTCAGAGTGACCTGTCATAAATCAGTTGTCTAGGGGAAAGACACAGATCAAAAGTCCAAGTTTCCTGATAGAACCTATATGTATCTGTTAATGTCCTAAAGTAGTTCAAACATGAGTTAACTAAAATCTCTAAAGGATAAGATCTCCTTACCACAATCAGGCATTTTTGGTGTCTTTTCTATATATTCTTACACTTTATTAAAAGTTTAGAGGCCTGTCCTATAACGCATATGGGGGGAATCAAGAAAAACTGAATTATCTTTTGGAGGGCAGGCCCTTTGTAGTACAGGCGTGATCTGCTTGATAAGTGTTCTAGGAACCCATCAGCATCAGTATACCAGCTAGGGTTGTTGTGAGAGGCTGCATTTGGCATCAGTGAATTTTTTTTTCTTTATTTTGGAGATTCTATCAAGGTGTTTGCCCAATTCATGATGGGTGATTTATGAGTGCGCCTGTCCACACTGTGCTGAGTGTTCAGCAGTTTTCGACCAAAAAATGGCAAGACCTCGTAACCCACCCTCCCTATTCACCAGATCTCTCCCCAAGCGACTTTTATTTCTTTTTCCTCAGGGTGAAAAAAGTCCTCAAAGGGAAATGCTTTGCCAATGTGGAAGAGGTGAATCAAAAAACGACAGAAGCACTAAAAGGCATCAAAATTGATGAGTTCAAAAACTGTTTTAAGCAATGGAATGAG
Organism: Carlito syrichta; assembly: GCF_000164805.1. NCBI lineage: Eukaryota > Metazoa > Chordata > Mammalia > Primates > Tarsiidae > Carlito > Carlito syrichta. The sequence continues at coordinate 190,869 of NW_007253093.1, forward strand.
CATCTTGATAGGTGTATTGCATCAAACGGAGAGTACTTTGAAGGTCAATGAAGTTGAAACATGTAAAAATTAATACACCACTTATTATAAATAAATTCCAGTTTGGGGGGAACTCCCTTCATATATTTTGTTTTGCATCATGGTCCATATTGAAGTGACTTTAAACTTATGAAACCATTAAATCTATTTGTTCAGGCTTCATTACATCATCTAAATCTTCAGATAAAACCAACGCCAAACATAGGAAAGCAGAGGAAAAGCAGTTATGATTTATTTGAACTCTTCATAGCAATTTGACTTTTAATTCAACTGTTCAGTTGAATTCTTATCCTCCGGATGCTTCTCAGTGTAATACTGTAATACTGATGAATTTAAAAAAGCAAACCATCAACTAGCCAAAGGTTCTCGAAATGTAGCTCTGTAATAATACATGAAGAGAGCAATGTATAAAGCTGATTTGGGAATTACTTAAATTTTACTTGGGAACCAAAATTTCAGCTTGCACTAAACAACTAGAAAAAGATAAGTTTTTTTTGTTTTGTTTTTTTTCAAGTTGGAGTCTCACTCTGTCGCCCAGGCTGGAGTGCAGTGGCCGCTCCCAGTCACCGCAGCCTCGACCTGCTGGGCTCCGGCGATCCTTCCGCCTCAGCGTTCCAAGTAGGTGGAATTACAGGCGCGCGCTACCACGCCCGGCTGATTTTTTTTCCTTTTGATTTATTGTAGAGATGAGGTCTCGCCGCCCAGGCGGGTCTCGAACCCGCGGGTTCAGGCAATCCACTCACCTCAGCTTCCCAAAGGCGCGGGATTACAGGCTGAGCCACCGAGCCCGGCGAAAAAGATAAGTTTAATGAGAATGAGAAGGTGCTTTTAAAGATGAAAGTGCTACAGTTATATGTAAGTAGCTACACATACATCTAGAAGTATAAAATTTATCCTTTTCAGTCACTGAATCTTAAAAAAAACTCATTTACATCACGTTTAAAGTACATATATTTAAATGATTAAATAGATTTGAAAATGCAGAGATTCGATGATACTGGGAAACATTCATATTTTGCACTTTCTGATATTTGAGCATTTACTTCCGTAACCTCAATACTTTCCATTCTTGTTCACTTAATTTCATTATTGGCTCAATGTCTAGTCACCTTAATTATTGACTAAGTCATAATGTGCAACCTTTATGGCACTCTACATGCTCATCTTTTTATAATTAATAAATATTTATTAAATTATTTGATTTTTTAAACTACTTTATTAAGGTATGACTGAGATACAAAAAAAGTGTACATATATAATGTATACAACTTGATGACTCTGGAAATAAATATACACCCATGAAACAATCACCACAATCTATCCTACACCTCCATAAGTTTCTTCACATCTACTTTATTACTATTACTGTCTGTGTGATAGAATCACAACATAAGACCTACCTTCTTAGCAAAGTTTTAAGTATGCCATACAGTATTATTAACTATAGGCACTTTGCTGTACAGTAGATCTCTAGGACTTATTAATCCAGCACATATGAAACTTTGTACTTTTTTACTAATGCTTCCTATTTCCTCCTACCCCCAGCACATGGCAACTACCATTCTACTCTCTGCTTCTATGAATTTTGACTATTTTAGATTCATCATACAAGTGGTATCATGTACTATCTGTCTGATGCCTGGATTATTTCACTTAATATACTGCCCTCCAGGTTAATTTATGTTGTCACAAATAGCAAGATTTCATTCTTTTTAAAGGCTGAATAATATTCCATTGTATATAATATGTAAATACCACATTTTCTTTATCCAGTCTTATTAATAGCCATTTAGGTTGTTTCCATAACCTGGCATTATAAATAAGGCTGCAGTGAAAATGGGAGTGCAAGTATCTCTTTGAGATACTGACTTGACTTCTTTAAGTTATATACCCAGAAGGGGAATTGCTGGATTATATGGTAGGTCTATTTTTAATTTTTTCAGGAACCACCATATTGTTTTCCATAGTGGCTGAACTAACTTACCTTTTTTACCAACAGTGTTCAAGGGTTCCCTCTTCTCCACATCCTTGCCACATTTGTTACCACTTTTTAAAACATTATAGCTAATGTGATGGGTGTAAGATGACATATCATTGTGGTTTTGATTTGTATTTCCCTCATGATTCGTTATGGTGAGCATCTTTTTATATATCTTTTGGTCATTTGTATGACTTCTTTTGAGAAAAATCTGTTCAGGTCCTTTAATCCAATTTTTAGTTGGGTTATTTTTTGGTTATTAAGTCATAGAAATATCTTGCATTTATGCATATCAATTCCTTATCAGATATATGGTTTGAAAATATAGTCTCCTATTTCATAGGTTACCCCTCTACTTCTGCGAATCTCTGCTGTGCCGAATCTTTTGAGTTTGATGTAGTACCACTTGTATATATGTTTGCTTTTGTTGCCTGTGCTTTTCAGTGTCATATTCAAGAACTCATCACCAAGGCCAATATCAAGAAGTTTTTCCCATATATTTTCTTCCAGGAGTTTTGCGATTTCAGGTCTTATGTTTAAATATTTCATCCATTTTAAGTTGACTTTTGCGTTTGGTGAAGAGAAGAGTCTAATCTCATTATTCTGATGGGAATATCCAATTTTCCCAACACCATTTATTGAAGATATTGTCCTTTTCCCATTATGTATTTTTTCTATACCCTCTTCTTAAAATTCAACATAACAGTATGAAAATGCCCACATATCATGATCATGTGTGCATTTGAATATTATTCTTGTTAGCAAGTATTACAAGATCCAACTTCAGTCTTAGAATGTTGAGAAAAATTATTTAGAGTTAGAAACATCTAAACTCAGGTGGAGGTGGTGAGTACACCTAAAGTTCAGACTTCTTTGCCATTTTACAATGCATCCATGTAACAAAAAATTGTATCCCATAAAGCTATTGAAATAAAAAATCTAACCTTTCCATTTTATAAATGCAAATCTCTAAGTTCCAGAATGAAAAAATGAGGAAGGAGCTTAAGATATCAGTCAGTCAGTGGTAGAGTTAGAAAGAGAATTCTTGTCTTCTGATATTTGGCCGAATGCTTTCTCCACTAATCCTCACATTCGTAATCTTGATTTTATTTTCTTTAAAACTTTCTACAGTCAATCTACAAAGATAACTTATAGCTCACTGACCAGAAAAGGGGAGTAATTGTGTTGTGTAACATTTCTGAGTTTCAGTTTATTCATATGCAAAATGAAGGAGTTAGACTAGATTTCCCTTAAAGTCTTTTATAAAACACTTATACTGTCTAGATTTACTTTGTACTATATAGCTCTTTGAAACCCTGTATTCTTTTATTATTCATTCATGCTCTAAAACAAAGTTCTTCTTGCACTCTTTTCTCACTATTAAACAAGCATTCAATTCATAACTTTATGTGATCTATAATCTTAAACTAGCAGTATGGAAACAAACAATCCATGGCTTGTAATAAAATTTACAGCAGAAAAAAAACCAAAAAAACTTTAGTATTTTCACAGTGGTTTCCTAATTGGTTATACTGAGCCCATCCTTTCATATTAGTTTGAAAGTTTTTCTGTCAAAATTGGGAAGAAATTAACTAAAGGGAAACTGTGAATAATCAAATCTAGAGGTTTGCAATGAATTAAAAGAAATGGTGAGTCATTTCACTGCAATATTATTTTATATTTAAAAATAATAATTAAATTAACAGTCGAGAAATTGCAATTAATAACATTCCCCAAAATGAAAAGCAGTTTAGGTCTGCCACATTACTTCAGTCTACCCATCAAGTATTGTGTGTTGGCTTTTTTGTTATTTGCATTCAAGGCTACTTTGGATCAAGAATGATGTACTAAAACATGAATAATGAAATATCTGATAGTATGTTAATGTGATATACTACATTGAATCTAGTGAAAACAGTTTTGAAATTCTCTATAAATCAACTGGGAAGTTGTAAATCTTTCCAAACAGAGATAGTATTCAGGTTCATTTTCAGGAAATGCACTTATTCTGAACTCTACTCAGGAAAATAGTTGGACTCTAAAAGATTTCTCTAAAAGTGTTTTCTATTCAGAAAGACACTTGGCCTCTAAAAGACTCAGAATGCAGCCAAGGGAAAGCTATAAGAATCTAAGACTAGAAAAATGAAAGATCAGAGAAACCACATGTAAGTATTTACAGGTCCCCCAAATGGGGAGCAAAAATTACAGGGGTTCTTAAGAATCACCATCCAGAGTTATACCCAACATTAAAAATTACTCAGCTCAGGTCTATAGCTATGAAAGGAAAGTTGACAAAATACAGCTATGGAAAATATCAAAACACTTGATAGTAGTTGCATTTGGTCTGACATCAGTAAAGTAATTAAATGGTATGGACACCAGAAATTTACTACATTGGCATGGTTATTTTACTAATATTAAAATAACTGTCGAATTACAGATAGATATTAAGAGAGGACACACTCAAGCTGTGTTAAAGTTCAACTTGTCACACAAAAACAACTGACTGGAGGGTGTACAATAAGGCATTGAATTTGCAGTTCAGAATGGAACCAGAGACAGGAAACAACAATTAGGGAGGGTTAAAACAGCGACATAGCAGGAAGGGCAGAAAAAGCAGCACAGCACATTAAAGAGTCCACCAAACCAGAACCCAAGAGAAGGCTGACTGCTGCTTTTAGCAAACTGTTGTCCCTAAGTCCGAAGTGTCTTACAACATTTCACATTGCCCAGTAATTGCTTATTTTCCTGTGGACTCTTCTGAAAACACGTCATAGGCATTTAGAACTTTGAAAGTCTTATAATATCTTCAAATACCCTATTACAGCTACTATTAAGATTAAATGGAAAAAAACACCATATCAAAACTGTCTTATTTTACATTTCTGAACTACTTTCCATTTGGCTACTTGTCCCACCGAATATTAAAAGAGATCTGCTGAAGAAGAAGAGGAGGAGGAGGAGAAGGAGGGGAGAGATGGAAGGAAACTCCAAGACCAAATTAGGCAACACTAGGTCAAAACCAAAAAACTTTATATAGAACTTACCATACGTCACACACTCTTTTTATTTATTTATTTATTTTTGAAGCCATGTAAAACACTTTAATACAGAAAGGAGATTGCAAAATTGATTTGTAGAAAGCTGAAACAAAATCTTAGATGTTTAAGAGAAAATACAAACATGAATGTTGGAAAGCTCTTTAGTTAATATATAACTGAAGGTTTTGTGATTGTGTTAGTTCAGGGAACAAAGCATGGTGGGACTTTAGCAAAGTAACACCCTTCTTTGAAGATCTCTTGCCAGATGAGTATTTCACTGTGCAATAAATATCATTAGACCTAAGGAGAAACATCTGTATCTACCTAGTTCTGGGCTCAAGTGGAGGTCATTTCCTAATTATTTCAGTAGGCTGAATTTAGGTCAAATACAAAAAAGTCAGAAGAAACCTAGATAGGCTTAATGGTTAAAAACATATGCACTTACTCTAAATGCAGCTTAAGGCTCTACATTATTTTGTTCATAAAAACAATTTAGTCAAGCCACGGTTTTTAAAACTGCACGATGCATTGTTTCAGAAATTGAAACATGTGGAAACATAAGCAATGTTGTTAGATTTTTGTTTTGTTTTGTTTTTACTGGTAGTTTTAGCTTTTAATTGGTAATTTTTAATTTTTTTTATTTTAAAGACATGGGGTACAATTCAGATTTAGGTATACAAGTGGTCATCATACAGCTAAAGTTTGGGCCTACCTTTGGTCCCCATTTCACCTGGTTTGAAATCAGGTACCCTTATTGATGTTATGTGCACCTCCTTCCTCCCCAGCAGTATCTCGTTACTACCAATGCCTTTCCCATTGTATTATGGTAAATGTTCAGGGTTCGTTTATGAGTGAGAACATGTGTTACTCAATTCTTTGTTTCTTTGATAGTTCACTAAGTATGATAGACTCTAAATCCATCCAAGTTGCTGCCAAGTCCATAGTTTTATTCTTCTTTATGGCTGCATAATATTCCATCGTGTATATGTACCAGTCCAGTTTCTATGGGCAGCATGATTGGTTCCATGTTTTTGCCATTGTGAATAGTGCTGCAATAAACATGTGTGTGCAGGTGTCTTTTTTGTAGAGTGTCACAACTCTTACAAGTTCTTTACATATATTTACTCACTTAATATTTACAGCAACCTTAAGAGGGGAGTACCATTACTCTTCACCTTTTTAGATGAGGCAATGGAGGCACAAAAACTGAATAACTTGTCTAATGTCAGCTAATAAATCTTGAAGATGAAGTTTAAACCTAGGAACTCCTGGTTTCTTTACTGCGCTTTTTCAAAGCTCTGTGTATGTGACATTTGTTTTAAATTTCCTAAAGAGGCATATAATGAGTACCTATTAATAGTTCTGAAGACATTAATACCCCGTGGAACACAGTTTGAGAGGTGCTCACTAAATTAAATTTTAAAACACAAACACACACACAAAAGATTTAAGTTCAGCTTCAACTGATTGAATACTACTAGTTTCTGCATTTGAATTCAAGCTTTGTATAGGTATCAAGAATTCTCTCAAATTATGTAAAGATGATCTGCTTTTTTGTTGAGTAATCATAGGCTATACCTGTAAGTGGTGATATTTTAAATTTTTTTTTATATATAAGCATTAAGAAAATTATTAATTATCCTTCTAGTACCACTCAACAGACAATGTTTCTGTTCAATAAAATTTGAGCTATATGAACTCGTATAATAGCACATACAATTTTCAGTAGGTTATACACTGCCTAAGGTAACTATTTGAGCATTTTGTATAGTGTATGCTAGATATTTTTTGTATATTAGGTATTTCAAGATAATTTTTAAGGACCTTCTAGCCCTGACTATTTATGGGTCTATGGTTTTTAAACTAGTAGTGCATGCTCAATAAATTTTTTTTTTTTTTTTGAGTTGGAGTCTCACTCTGTCGCCCAGAACTGGGGTGCAGTGGCCACTCCCGGCCACTGCAGCCTTGACCTGCTGGGCTCCGGCGATCCTTCCGCCTCAGCCTTCTAAGTAGCCGGAATTACAGGCATGCACTACTACGCCCGGCTGATTTTTTGATTTATTGTAGAGATGAGGTCTCGCTGCCAAGGCGGGTCTCGAACCCGTGGGCTCAGGCAATCCACTCACCTCAGCCTCCCAAAGGCACGAGATTACAGGCTGAGCCACCATTGTGAGTCTAGGACAGAATGTGCATTAGATATAGATTAGAGGGGGACCTGAAATTTCTGAAATCAGGACAAAAGTATTTGTTCCCGTGCCTAGGTAACCCAGGAATGCAGGAAGACTACCCAAAATCCTGGGCACCTAAGGACACTAGCAGAAACTTTCTTCCACAGTCCTCCCATCCAGAAGTGCAAGATTGCTTCAAAGAGACCAACCCACCAGATAAGATACAGACCTGCTAGTCTATCAATTATTAAGGTTTCTTAGACATATGTTAAATTCATTAAGCCAGAAGAAAGGTAAAAGGCTTATAGTTCCCCTACTAAAATGAGTTTGAACAGTATTCAGCTGGTAAATTTGTTTTACTTTTTCTATTCTTATTATCAAAGAGATCCCGGTCACTTTAAAATAACATATTTGAGTGCTTGCTTCAGCAATAGATATGTTAAGATTGGAACAAAATTGAGAAAAATAGTATGACCCTTACATAAGGATAACATGCAAATTTGTGAAACATATCATAGCTTTGGCGATGGGTTCACAACAATATAAATGTAATTAATGTCACTGAACTTTATACTTTAAAATGGTTAATGTGTGTATTTACCACAATAAAAACACATTTGGTGAAATCACTGATCACCTATAATCAAAACCTAATATTGAGGAAATAAAAGAAGGAAAGGGTCAATAGCTTCTTGTACTCTGCTTAATTCTGTTATTTTTCTTCCATAGTTGCTCAAAGAAAGTATTTTATTTTTAGCTCAAATATGTTAACCAAAATTAACCAAATAAATTTATATTTTAAATTGTGCTGACTATAGTAATAGCATAAGAATTTGTGTAATAAAACATTTAGCATCTGAACTACATCTTAGAGACAGATATTGAATCACATTCTTTGAAGAAAGTTTAAAAACTATTGATCCATTAACTCAATTCATTTTGGATTTGCAAATCAATAATAACAGTAATTGACTGAAATAATGTCTACATTTTGATTATCTGATATTGGTCTGTAGCAGGCATTATAACTAGATACAAATGAGACAGAGAAAAGAAATTAGCATTAACAAGAGAGAAAAGGGGAGATGAAGAAAAAAGAACCTAGTCAAATTCGAAGCTATAAATAAAAATCAAGTTTGCCTTCATATAAGTTCCAGGATGAAAAGGAAATTCAATTCATTATGTGCACTTTTGAAATATGAATATCAGAAAATCAGAAAATGTTAAGAACATATATGCAAGACTTATCATTGAAGATATTAATGTAACAACATGACGAGAGATTTCTGTACAATTTCATTGTGTCCAAATGGTTTGTCCTGCTCACTGTAGCTACAAAACTTATATTCCTGCGGCTCTTGGATAGCTGGTACTGCCTGTGTGGAAAACCATCAATACTTTTCAAAATAAAGCAAAATAAAATATATTTTTGTTTAAAAAACAAATTCAGGAGGAAAACTACTTATCCATTTTCCTTTAGACAGCTGGCACTGCCCATATGAAAAACCAGCAATATTTTCCAAACTAAAGTAAAATAAAATATATTTCCATTTAGAAAGCAAATTCAAAAGGAAAACTACCTATTCATTTCCCTTTAGAAACAGAATAAATGAGAAATTAGTCACCAGAAATTCATTTTGGTCTAAAATTAAACTGTAGTGCTAACTTATGTGTAGCAGCTAATGAAACTTCAAATGTGTTTTGTGTTTACTAAAGGTATCAAACTGCCACTAGAATATTAAACATCACTAATGAACTAACTTCCAGAAAGGTAATTGACTTCCTAAAGTTCACTGCCTCTCATGGCTTTTCAATAGCCAGTCTTCCCTTGGATATATCATGTAACTGCCAGAAAATCAACTGTGCAATCTATTCTCCACTCTTCAGGATAGTGGTTTGCAACCAGTGTCATGCTCTGTTGTTCCAGAGAGCTACTACTATGATTCTTAGTTGCTTTTATTTAACACTGACATTTTGTATTCTAAGTATTTATATACTACTTACATGAAAACCAAAACAATCAAGTAAAACATCTAGAAATATTGATTGGTCTAAAAAATCAGCATTTTTAATTGTGCCTGCATCATATTTATCACAATTGAATGTGTAATTTATAACATTAGGAAGCACCTGAGAAAATAGCAGGGATAGTGGTATTCTGGCACAAATCATGATGTAAGGAATAATACATGAACAGTCAGAAGGGCTGGGTATTAAAGTTGGAGTTAGTTATAACTACCTGTGTGTCCATTTGAGTCCCTTTACCTTGAGAATTAATTTTCATGTCTTTAAAATGAGATTCAATCCACTGTTAAACATCAGTGAGTCACAATGGAATGCAATACTTCTAAACTAACCACTTGTTGAATTGCCATTTATTCATTTTATGTTAGGAATGTCTCTCTTACCAAGACTGGAAGGTCCTTAATGGCATAAACTGTGCGTTATTCTTAATTTTTCTATTCTTTGGTGCCTGACACAGTAGTGGGTCCATGGTAGTTCCCAGGAAATGTGTGCAGAAGATCAAATGCATACTGAGAAGGGAAAAAAGCAGGAGGGATAAAAAGGGCTACCAGCCCAATGCTAGTGGCTAGGCATGCTTCTCTAGTGGTAGGTCTATTTTGCATTCTCTCCATAATCACATTTTGCCTGACCTTCCTGCTAAGACATAACAACAAAAGTGAGACGTGGGAAAGGACAAAGATGGCTCACTCAAACACTAAAAGTGCTAATAGTTCTGCCTTTGTCTTACTCTGACTGCCTGATGGTACTATCCTATTGTTTTTTTGGGGGGGTTGTTTTAGTGGTTTATAAAACAAGTTTATTTCTCGATGAAGTCACTTGTACTGCTGGTTGACTATGGTTATACTCCAGGTGACTGTTTTGATCCCTGCATTTTCTTATTCCAAAACTTAGGAAATGATGTGAAAAACTTCTGTACTGTCTTTATATTAGCTTATGTTCATACTTGTTGAAGCCAAATACATCAAGCGTTTGGTTTAGAAATCAAAGCAATATGTTATATTGAACATAATTATGTGAAAACTTTGTGACAGAACTTGTCATTCTCAATTTAAGGAGTACATAAAGTTAATTATACATGTATTGATATAAATGTATGAGTAGACGTATGATCACATCCCAGAGATTTCCATTTATAAAACACGTAAGGAAAATGAATCTTAATTCTTTTCTTTTCTTTTTAAAAATTTTTTATTTTAAACTTGTGGGGTACAGTTAAGGGTTACGTATACAAATATGCATTGGGCAAGTAGCCTTGTTGATGACGTGTGCCTTCCCTTCCCCAGACACATATTGACTACCGTTAATCCCACCTCCCTTCTCCTCCCTCCCCCCTCCCATATTTCCCACCACTGTCAATCCTTTTCTTATAGTATTATGGTAGTTGTTCAAGGTCCACTTATGGGTGAGAATATGTGATACTCAGATCTTTGTTTCTGTGAGAGATCACTCTGTATTATAAACTCTAATTCCATCCAGGTTGCTGTGAAATTCATGATTTCATTCTTTTTTATGGCTGCGTAATATTCCAGTGTGTATATGTACCACATTTTTTAATCTAGTCCTGTTTTGATGGACAGCATGGTTGGTTCCATGATCTTGCTATTGTGAACAATGCTGCAATAAACATACGTGTGCAGTTATCTTTTTTATAGAATGATTTGAGTTCTTCAGGGTATATTCCCAGTAGGGGAATTGTGGGGTCATATGGAAAGCAGATTTTCAGAGCTTTTAGGATTCACCACACTGATTTCCACAGAGGCTGTACTAGTTTACACTCCCACCAACATTATAGAAGTATTCCCTTTATGCCACATCCTCTCCAGCATCTGTTATTTTTTGAATTATTGATAATGGCCATTCTGACTGGAGTTAGGTGGTATCTCAGTGTAGTTTTAATTTGCATGTCTTTGATGATAGTGAGGTCGAACATTTCTTCATGTATCTGTTGGTCGCTCATATGTTTTCTTTTGCGAAGTGTCTGTACATATCTTTTGCCCACTTTGTAATGGGGTTGATTATTTTTTTTCTTTTCAGTATGTTTGAGTTCCTTGCAGACCCTTGATGTTAGGCCTTTGTCAGACATGGAGTTGGCAAATAATTTTTCCCAGTCTGTGGGCCATCTCCATGCTCTCTTGATGGTTTCTTTGGCTTTGCAGAAGCTTGTCAGTTTAATGAGGTCCCACTTGTCTAGCTTATCTCTTATGGCCTGACACTTCGGGTTTTGCTCAGGAATTGGATGCCAGTTCCAACTTCCATAAGGGTGTGTCCTGCATTTTCTAAGTTCTTATGGTTTGAGTTTTACATTAGGTATCTGATCCATTTGGAGATAATTTTTGTGTATGGGGATATAGGGGTCCTGTTTGAATCTTCTGCATGTGGTCAGCCAGTTTCCCCAGCACCATTTACTGAATAGGTTCTCCTCTCCCCAGTGGTGGGTGGTGGAGGCTTTGTCAAAGATGAGTCAGTTGAGAAATTGAGGTTTTGCTTTTGGAATCTTAATACTATTCCATTGGTCTATATGCTTGTTCTTGTACCAATACCAGGCTCTTTTGATCATTGTAGCTTTATAGTAAAGTTTGAAGTCTGGTAGTATGATACCTCCTGCTTTTTTTATCCCCCCTGAGGATGGTTATGGCAATTCTTCATTGTTTGTGTTTCCATATGAATTCCTGAATTCCTGTGTTGCTTTTTCTAGATCTGAAAAGAATGTTTCTGGTAATTTGATGGGTATTACATTAAATCTGTAGGTTGCCTTAGGTAAGATGGACATCTTCACAATGTTGATTCTTCCAGTCCATGAGCATGGGATATTTTTCCACTTGTTTGTGTCATCTTTGATTTCTTTGAGCAGTGTTTTGTTGTTTTCATTGTAAAGTTCCTTCACATCTCTGGTTAGGAAGATGTCAAGGTATTTCATTTATTTGTGGCTATTGTGAATGGAATTGTGCTTTTTATTTGGATTTCTGTTTATTATTGGTGTAAAGAAATGTGATTGTCTTTTGCACATTTATTTTATACCCTGAAACTTTGCAAAAATCCTTTATCAGTGCAAGGAGGTTTTTGTCAGATTCTCTTGGGTTTTCAAGGTTTACAATCATGTTGTCTGCAAAGAGAGATAACTTGACTTTCTCTTTTTCTATTTGGATACCCCTGATTGCCTTCCCTTTTCTGATTGCTCTAACCAGGAATTCCAATACTGTATTGAACAGGAGGGGTGAAAGTGGGTATCCTTGTCTTGTTCCAATTTTCAGGAGAAATGGTTCCAATTTTTGTCTGTTTAGGAGTATGCTGGCTGTGGGTTTCTCATAGATGGCTTCTACTATTTTGAGGTATGTTCCACATATGCCTAGATGTTTGAGGGTTTTTATCAAGAAGGAGTGCTGAATTTAATCAACAGATTTTTCTGCATCTAAGGATATAATCATGTGGTTTTTGTTTTGACATCTATGATGTGTTTAATTACTTTTATGTTCTTACAAATGTTGAACCAGCCTTGCATCCCAGGGATAAAGCCTACATAGTCATGATGGATGAATTTTTTTTTTTTTTGAGTTGGAGTCTCACTCTGTTGCCCAGACTGGAGTGCAGTGGCCGCTCCCGGCCACCACATCCTCGATTTGCTGGGCTCCAGAGATCCTTCCGCCTCAGCCTTCCAAGTAGCTGGAACTACAGGTGCGTGCTACCCCACCCGGCTAATTTTCAATTTATTGTAGAGATGAGGTCTCGCCAAGTTGCCCAGGCAGGTCTCGAACCCGCAGGCTCAGGCAATTCACTCACCTCGGCCTCCCAAAGTGTGGAATTACAGGCTGAGCCACTGAGCCCAGCTAATGATGGATGTATTTTGAGATGTGTTGTTGAATCTGGTTTGCTAGGATATGTTGAGAATTTTAGCATCTATGTTCATCAAGGATATTGGCCTGTAGCTCTCTTTCTTTGTTGGGTCTTTACCTGGCTTGAGTATCAATGTGATGTTAGCTTTATAAAATGATTTGGTTAGAGTTTCATCTTTCTCGATCATCTGGAATACTTTCAGTAGGATTGGTATCAGTTCCTCCTTAAATGTCTTGTAGAATTCTGCTGGAAAGCCGTAAGGGTCAAGCCTTTTTTTTGTAGGTAGTTTTCTTATGACATAGTCAATTTCCTTGATTGTTATTGGTCTATTTAGGGTCTCAATTTCTTCTTGTTTCAACCTAGGCAGGTTGTATATCAGAAAGTCCTTCCTTCCCTTAAGGTTTTCAAGTGTGTTTCAATACAAGTGTACATAGTAGTCTCTAATGATCTTTTGTATTTCTTCTGGGTCAGATGTGACTTCATATTTTGTTTTTCTGATTGTGCTTATCTGTCCTTTTTCTCTCTTTTTCTTGGTTAGTCTAGCTAGGGGACCATTGATCTTGTTTGTCCTTTCAAAGAACCAGTTTTTGGTTTTTTTTGTACTATCTTTTTATCTTCTATGTCCCAGATTTGGGCTTTTATTTTGGTGATCTGGATTCTTCTGCTGAAATTCGGGTTTGGTGGTCTTGCTTTTCCATCTTCCTTAGGTGACTTGTTAGGCTGTTGATTTGTGATCCTTCCTTTTTCCTCATGTGCGTTTGAAGAGATATGAATTCCCCTCCCACTACAACTTTCATGGCATCCCAGAGATTTTGGTAAGATGTTTCTTCATTTTCCTTTGTTTCCAGGTATCTTTTAATCTCTGTTTTGATTTCATCTTTGACCCAGGAGTTGCTTAGCATCATACTGTTTAGTGTCCATGTCTTTGTGGGTTGTGGGGGAACCTTGTTTGTGTTGATGTTTATTTTTATTCTACTGTGGTCCGAGAAGGTGCATGGCAAAATTTCAATCTTATGAAATTTGTTTATGCTTGATTTATGGCCAAGTATGTGGTGGATCTTAGAGTATGTTAAATGTGGTGATGAGCAGAATGTATATTCTGTGGAGTGTTCTGAAGGTATCAGTTAAGTCCATTTGATCAAGAGTCACATTGAGGTTCCAGATCTCGTTGCTGATTTTTGTCCTGATGATGTGTCTAAGGTTGTGAGTGGGGTATTAAAGTCCCCAGCTATGACAGTGTTAGAGTCAACAGCTTTTTTGAGTTTACCTAGAAGCTGCTTTATGGAAGTTGGTGCTCCTATGTTGGGTGCATATATGTTTAGGATGGATATTTCTTGTTGATGGATTAAACCTTTTATCATTATGTAGTAGCTTTGTGTATCTTTTTAAATGTTTTATAGTTTAAAAGGTATTTTGTCTGAGATTAAGACCATGACCCCTCCTTTCTTTTGTGCTCCATTTGCCTGAAATTTTGTTTCCCATTCTCTTTCTTTGAGTCTGTGTGTCCTTTCTAGTGAGATGAGTCTCTTGGAGACAATATATTGATGCCTAGTGATATTTTATCCATTTTGCCATTCTGTGTCTTTTCAGTGGTGCATTTAGTCCATTCACATTCATGTTAATTATTGAAATGAGAGTTGATCCCCATCATAAGTTTCTTATAGAGTTGCTGTTCTTGTTTGTTTGTTGTCTTTCTTTTGGTTTTGGGGTTGGTTCATGTGTGTTTTTTATCTTTTTCCTGTACTCTATTGAAGAACATTGTTGTTCTTTTTTCTTTTTCTTCTGTGTTTAATATGTTCTTAAGTATTTCTTGTAGAGGTTGTCTGGTGGCAGTGTAAGTTCTTAGGGTTTGGATATCTGGGAAAGATTTAATTCTCCCTCACTGATGAAGCTTTGGTTAGCTGGGTAGGTTATTCTTGGTTGAAATTGTTTATCTTTTGGAACTTTGAAGATAGGGCTCCAAGCTCTCCTAGGCTGAAGGGTTTCTGTAGATAAATCTGCTGTTATTCTCATTGGTCTTCCATGGTAAGTAATCTTACCTTTTTCTATTGCTGCCTTTAGGATTTTTTCTTTTATACCTACTTTGTTTAGGCAAATTATTATGTATCTGGGAGTTGGTTCTCTCATTTGCTGTCTTGCAGGGTTCCTCGGAATCTCTTGTGTTTGAATTTTCACATCACTGATGAGTTGAGGGAAGTTTTCTTGAATAATTTCATGGAATGTGTGTTCCAGGGTGGTTTCTATCTCTCTTTTTGCCTCAGAAAGTCCAATTACTCTTAGTTTTTGGTCTCTTGAAGTAATCACTCATCTCTTGAAGGTTTTGTTCTGTCCTTTTAAGCTTCTTTTCTATGTTTTTGACAGTTTGGTTTAGTTCTATATTTTGGTCCTCAAGCTCTGAGATTCTTTCTTCTGCTTGGTTAATTCTGCTTTCCATGCTTATCAGTTTGCTATTTATTTCATTCACAGTATTCTTTACTACTGTTATCTTAGTCATCAACTTCTTCCTATTTTCTTCTTGTCACTCCTCAATTCTTTTTAATCTCTCCATTAATGTCTTGATATCTGGGTTTGTAGTTTGAGACCAGTCATTCTGGGGGCTCTTCATTGTTTGCATTCTAAAGTTAGTTTTCTCAGTGTCTGACTTCCCAGGGGTCTGTGAGAGACTCATATTCTTCATTTGGTTTTTCTTCAGTTGTGTATATTTTTCTCTCCCCCTTTCCCTCCCCTTCCTTAACTATGTTGTTCAGGGAAGGTGGGGTTTCTTTTACTTCTTTTTATTTAATCTCCTGTTCTTCCTTACAAGGGTCCTCTGGCTTTGTTCACTTTTGAGGCTGGATTGTGGGTTGGGTACTGTACTTTTTGCAGTTTTGAGATTTAATTGATAGGGAAGCTGTGATTCAGAATCTATCTGCAGGCCCCAGTATCCACCCACAGGTGTATGGGCACACTGGAACCCTCTTCCCACTGCCTTACAATCTGTCCATGCAGTGGGGTTTATGTTTTCTCCCTGAAACAAAAGGAGTTAAGAAAAAGGAAAATAATGGAAGAAGGGGAGTCAAGAGGAAGTTGGAGAGAGAGAAGAGTAAGAGGGAAAACAGACATACATACCAACTAATTAATGCAAAGAGACACAAGGCCAGAAAAGAGTAAAAAACAAACAAACAAAATTCCCTGAAGCATACTGGTAATCACACAAAGACAGTCCAATAAAATCATGCCTTTTGACGTGTTTTTCCCCAACACAAACAGGTAGTCTAAATCAAAAAGCAAACAAAAGTGAACAAAATAAACATTCAAAACAATAAAATCAAAATAAGAAACCATACTAGCTTTGGAGTCTTTCCTGAATGTCTAAAGTTTCTTCAGCTCTGATCTCTAGCCCCTCCCCTTTGCTCTCATTGCAAGCAGATAGATTTACTTATAGCTTGGGTCAATTCCCTTGACTTGCTGCCTGAGAGGTCTGCCACTAAGGACTGAGTTGTCTGTGTCTGATTCAGCATAGGGGAAGGGCTCCTGTCTCCTGTTTTTGTAAGGTTACCTTAGAAAACAAGGTGGAGACGCTTCGGAGATGGGCGGGGCAATGTGATTCTTCCTGGAAAATAGCTGCGATGGGTGGCTCCTCTTTCATAGATCCTTTCTCTCCACTCGTCTGGGTCCATAGATGATCTGCTATGGCAGGCGATGATGGTGTATATCTGGCATCAGGCATTGGGAATCACCAATATAGTTGGGCACTGCAGTTTGATATGCTGCCAGCAACTTGGGGTGGAGAAGGGAGCTGGGAATTCCCTGGGGCCAGAGTCAAGAGCCACAGCATCAGTAGCTGTTCAGCACCTGGTAGCAAACAGCAGTAATCTCTTGCAGAGACCATAGTGCGAGGAGGTTGTTTGCTGCATGGGACTGGCTATAGCAGCCACCCCTCACCCCATGTAGACAGCAGCTGTGGGAGAGTGTGGAACTGCCTTCAGGAGTCACCTTTAGTGGGTATCATCACAGCTCAGCATATCCCATTGCCATCTTGCTCTCTTCCCACTCTGAGATTTCTCGTGGTTCTTCCCCATGCTTCTTCCACCAGGGTGCTTGTATGTGCTTCAGGGTGGTGAGATGGGCCTATTTGGTCTTGGTTGCCACAGACCTGGATCTACTTAAGAATAGCTCAGGGTCATTCCCTTGTGCCTCCTTCAGACTTGGTGCCTTTGATGTGCTGCCATATAGGTTTCTTAACTCCCCTCAGCTTCTTTTCCTCCAGGTGCATCAAGAATATTAAAAGTTGTGGGTGGTGGCGGTGACAGCAAGGTCAAATCCTAATTCTTTTAAACTTAAAACTTTTAAGAGACTGATTCTTAACTTCCAGAAAAAAAGAGATTTAGGAGAGTGTCTGAATTTTGTCCACTATAATAATCCTATTTAATTACACATACACATTATTACATGTTTTGAGATATAAATATTGAAAATTATCTCTATTAACTATTAGAATGTACAGTTAATGTACTTGAAGTCACCTGAAACAACCAACAACATGAATGATTGTTACATGAGTTACAAGGGAAAATAGGTACCATCAAAATAGACACCATGAGAATCTGGTTCTTATTCTTGGGTCTTCAGTGGTTACAAAGAATCTGACAAGATTATTTTTCAAAGCCTGTATTACTTTGTTTCATAAAATGCAGTGTGATAACTCAAGATTGTTGTCACTTTGGAAACTCACCAGCATTTAAATTGTCAAATATAATAAAAAGTTTTTGTTATTATTTCATATTAAAACTGCAATCTTCAAATGTTGATGACCAGAAAAATGTGGTTGATAGAGTAACGTGGCCAAGAATTATTGTACATAAAAATAAAGTGTTACTTTTTTATTTAAAAAAATTTTTTTAATTATAAAGATGTGGGGTACAATTCAGGGTTAGGAATACAAATGTTCACTATGCAGGTACCCGTGTTGATGAGGTGTGCTCCCTCCTCCCCTGGCAGTTTCCCTCAACTGCCAATCCCACCCCCCTCCCCAGGCAGTTTCCCACTACTGCGAATCTCTTTATTATAGTATTATGATAATTGTTTGAGGTCAGCTTATGAATGAGAACATATGGTACTCTGTTCTTTGTTTCTGTGATAGATCACTGAGTATGATAGACTCTAAATCCATCCAAGTTGATGTGAAATCCATATGTTTGTCCTTCTTTATGGCTGCATAATATTCCATTTTGTATATGTACCACATTTTTTTAATCCAGTCCAGATTTGATGAGCAGCATGGTTGCTTTCATGTTTTTGCTATTGTGAATAGAGCTGCGACAAGCTGAGTAGTGTTACTTTAAAAAGATCTTTTTTATACTTAGAGCAGTATCATTTCCAGGATTTGTGGGGTTTAGGGGATTAAGTGCTAATGCCTCCAAAACGTAAAAAAAAAAAATGAATTTGCATGATTTTCTCCTAAAATTGCTGTTAAGAGTATTATAATCAGGTAAGACACTAAAATGACATGTTGAACTAAGGCATCCAATATTTCATTATGACCCAGTAGAATACATAGATGCAAAGGAAAACTTTGATCCCTACCTAAACTGCTCAAAAGTGCCATCTGATATAAATGAGGTAGAGCTTAGGGAATATAAAAATAGTTTTAGCTTCAATAATTAGGCCAGATCATTGAGAAGAAAGAACCTTCCCCAGCACACACACACACACACACACACACACACACACACACACACACACAGAGAGAGAGAGAGAGAGGATTTCCATATGGAGCTAGGGGCTTGTTGGGTGATTTATTAGGTGTCACATTCTATCTGG
This sequence comes from Carlito syrichta, assembly GCF_000164805.1. Lineage (NCBI taxonomy): Eukaryota > Metazoa > Chordata > Mammalia > Primates > Tarsiidae > Carlito > Carlito syrichta. Next base: position 209,753 of record NW_007253093.1, read on the forward strand.
TTTCCTATTGACAATATATTCTGGAAAAGATACAAACCATTTTTCTACTCATTGCACAACCAATAGCTTGAGGCTGTTAAAGAGGCACACTAACTAAAATGGATCAAATGAAACAGAGGTCATAAAGAAATTTATCTCTTTTCTGACCTTTTTTGCAGACAGAATTCCAAACATTTTGATGATAATATGTCTGACCTCAAAACGGCTATGCTAGAGATAAACAAACATACACAGCTGGGAGATAGATGTGTGTGGAATGGGCCAGCACAATGTTAGGAACACTATACCATCTTGATGATAAAACAAGGAGCTCTATCTTTTGTCACTTTGAGAGTTTCCATAACTATTTTCTGCATTAATAAGATTCAGAACCAACAAAATGAGGACAAAAACATTATCTTAGATTACAGTTCACTAAACTATGTTCTATTTATTCCCTTTCATTTTAATTGATTTCTTCTCTTTCCCATTTTATCCCCCTATGTCTTTGTTACTATTGGAGGGCTATGTTTCCAGAAAGACTGTGGTAACTCATACAAACAGATTAGCATAAATCATGGGCTTTCCATAATCAAAGGTATAATTTCAAGACAATCTATACCACTATTCCTCCCATTTGTAATGCTAGTAATGAAGGCCCTTCAAGTCTGTCAAATTATACTTCCTCTTAACCAGTTATTACTCTCTACTTTTTGTTTTTAAGGAACACAGGATCTTAGTTTACTTATATGTGCTATTTTAATTTTTAACAATCGTCATGTATCTTAGGTAATTTCAATGCCTACCCATCTTTACAAGCAAAGTTCCTCTTTTCCATCAAATGCGTCCTACAACAGTTAGACTGAATACTCTGTTGTCCTTACAAATTTGCCATTTGTTCATCTTCATACCTTTGCTGGGTTGTTCCTTTTGCCTGGACTTTCATCCCTGTTTTGTCAACTACAGTCTAACCAACTTTTAAGGTACAATAAACCATCAACTTCATCAAGGTTTTCCTTAATTACCAAAACTGAAAATAATTCTTCTCTTCTTTGAACTTTCCCATAGTACATTACATAGGTATATTTATATAAACATATTTATCACTTTCTGCTTTTATTATGATTATTCTTATAAGTAGGTCTCATGGTTCCACCTAAAATGAAGACTTTGAAGGCTACTACAGGGCATCGACTAAGTCTTACTCAGTTTTATACTCACAACAGGATGTAGAATACTGTTTCACAGGTAGATGGTATCTGATAAATATATACCTATTGAATCTAACATTCTATAAAATCAAGGTTTAATAAAGGTGATATAAAGATCTTCAGTATTTAGAAAAGAGCTATACCCGTGGGTTAATAGTACTCACAAACATACCTACACTTATATCAAATACTATTTTTTTCCTTAATTCAACTATTCATTATGCATTGTCATGTCTCCTGGGTCTTTAATATATCATAAAAATTTTGCTCTACTTACTTAATTGAGGACAGGAAGAATGAAAAATATATAATCCTTCCTAGAGGGATTAAGACATTTTTAAGACAAATTTTTAGTATTCTAAAATATCTAGGTTGAATGAAGTATTTTCTTTCCTCTGATTAATCATATAGTAGCTATGGATGCTGAGGAGAAAATTACTTCACAAATGAGCAGCTACCTGTTATCAAATTACAGACACAAAAATGACTGTCCCATTTAGCCAGTCTTCTATCACATGTATCAGAGAATCCTATTTACTCACACACTATTGGAACATCAGCATACAATAGAGTGATTATCTCTAGAAGAAAAATTTAAAGATCGACTTTTTTTTTTTAACCCAAAAGGGGGTTGAGATCAAAAGTTAACTTAAATAGATGTTTGAGTATGGTCATACTCCTAGGAAATGGAACATTAAAGATGAAAGAAGTCTGGCTTTTGATCTTAACCAAATCCATTTGGCATTGTTTAGCTTTTACATAATACTTCAGCTTTAGGTGATATTGTGACCGAAATGTATTGGCTTTCTTCTTGAGGCTTTAAAAGCTCCGTACTATTTTAACATTTAGCAAAGTTTAGTAAAACATATTCCTACTTTCTTAATTGGTATTGCAGTATTAGTTGTAAACAGGTTGTCTTCATCTATAAATACTGCCATCATATGATATCCATGACAGAGTTTCAAAAAATATAAAAGAAAGCTAAAAAATTATTCCTATAAAATGTACTTCAAAGAAAATAATCACTGGCATCACTAAAATTTGTAAAGGCAAAAAACTTTCTTAATTTTAACATACATTATTTTGAATGTGTATTTTCCATGAACTGGAACAGTATGATTGTTATTTTATCTCAGTCTTGGACAGAACCAACGTAAGAGAAAAAGAGAACTGCTATCGAACATTCACTACTATATATCAAGTACTAATTAGAAACCTTACATTCATTATCTTATTTAATTTTACAAAGAAAAAACTCTGGTAAAATGCAAGAAGTATTATAGCAATTATCCAGATAAGCAAAGTAAAAGTGGGAGAGACACCAGCATGTGCTGGGTCACATGGCAAATAATTAATAAGACAGCAATTTGAAACAAATTTATCTAATGTCAAAAAGTTTTATTTTTTTCAAGATGCTTTTTAAAGTGTTTTTAGTTCCATAAATTAAATAAATCTCAAAACTATAGCAATAAATTAGTTGGCTTATATAACCAGTATGAGGGATTATTGGAGATGCAGGGGAAGAGTTACACCATTTAATTTATCAAGCACTTGTCTAGATAACTCCTGCTTCCCCAAATTATGGTTTGTCTAATGTTTACAGATTATCAATGTGAAAGTTGAAGGTAGCTGGGCTAGGTAGCTCAGCCTGTAATCCCGCGCCTTTGGGAGGCGGAGGTGAATGGATTGCCTGAGCCCACGGGTTCGAGACCCGCCTGGGCAGCGAGACCTCATCTCTGCAATAAATCAAAAAATCAGTCGGGCATGGTAGCGC